>NW_012077289.1:0-456 GCF_000956235.1 Wasmannia auropunctata
AATATAATTGACTGCGAAATAGTTACACTATACTTTGGATTATCACGTTAATTAAAAGAAAAAAAAAACCATGTAACCATTCCTCTCGACAATTAAATTAGAATAGGAGCTAAATAAATAAACCACATTTAAAAAAAACAATTGCTATTATTTTTTTATTTTTAAACATATCCAATATATATTACCGTAACCTCAAAATTACAGGAATTATTCGCAATGCGTAGTAAACAATTGCTTTTATTTTTATTTTCAAACTTATCCAATATATATTACCATAACCTCAAAATTACAGGAATTATTCGCAATGCGTAGTAAATCAATAACAATAATTAACATATGTCTACCGCAACCGCAATTTTCCAAGCACTCATTACTTTTCATTAATAGCTGTCTCTTATACACATCTCTGAGCGGGCTGGCAAGGCAGACCGATCTCGTATGCCGTCTTCTGCTTGA
>NW_012077290.1:0-796 GCF_000956235.1 Wasmannia auropunctata
GGAATTGTGGATAATGTAATTATCGGGCCATACTTTTTTCCGGAAAATATCCGCGTCACGGCGGAAATATATTCAGATTTTCTGGAAGAAACACTGCCATACTTGCTGGACAATGTTCCATTGGATATTTTACCTAATATCATATACCAACAAGATGGTCATCTAGCCCATACATTGTCACAAGCTCGTACAATTTTAAACAGCCAATTTTTGCATAGGTGGATAGGCATTCATAGCAATCTGCATGAATGGCCGCCGCGATCACCTGATCTCACACCCATGGATTTTTTTGCGTGGGGTATATAAGAGATCAAGTTTATCAAACATTACCTGGTAATCGAGAGGAATTAATTAACAAGATAAAAACAGCAAGTAAGAATATAACACCTGACATGTTAAAAAAAGTGCGACAAAGTTTTATGCGGAGAGTCGCATTATGTTTAGATAAATTTGGTGATTATTTCGAACATTTGTTGTAAAAATTAATAAATATTTTTAACACCAATATAAAAAAAGTTTTTGATTCAATATTTTCTTACGTTCAACGCTATAAACTTTATAAAGACGCGCAATCCTGTCAATAAGTAAGTTATGTCGATACATGTATATAGGTACATACATCAACAGCAATGAATCGGTGGGTCATAGTAGAGTAGTGGATTTACCAACCGTTGAATCGATAATGACGAACGCATGCGTACGGAAAGTGCGGTAATTCGGAAGGAACATTAGCACATTAATTGTATTTCAGGCAATGAATACACAACCGATTTTCTCTTAGTTACTACTTTTCTTT
>NW_012077291.1:0-337 GCF_000956235.1 Wasmannia auropunctata
ATATGCAAGTCTCCGAGTCTTCTATGTCAGAGATTTTTTTTATGAATTACGTTTAAGAAAAAATTGTATTATTATGTTGATTAGAAATCTCAGTATTAATGATCGTTGCAATGGCACCAGTTTAATGGTTATTGTGTAGTGTAATGGAATGTTTGTGTGCATATGAGTAATAACTTAGTAAACAAGAAACATTAAATTAACATTTAGAAACTTTAATTTCATGTGTAATTTTCACACATTTTCAAATAATTAAAAAAATTCAAAGGCTCCAAAATAATAAATTAAAAGATAAAAATGCTTATTAAAGCATCATCACAGATCGGAAGAGCACACGTCT
>NW_012077292.1:0-311 GCF_000956235.1 Wasmannia auropunctata
TGATCATTACACAATACGTGACACGCTCAAACTTTAAAACTCCCCTTTTTTTAACTATGCTATATCCTTCCGATTGTTTTGAAAATTAAATATGTTGTATTAGATAAGTCAAAGATATATTAAGTAAAAAATGGTTGTAGTGTCTCAAGCACTGCATCCATTTAAAAAAAATCGAAAATATTAAAATAATTTTTTTAACTAGTTTTTTCAAAAAAAAAAAATTTTATAACTTTGTTGAAACATCGAACCATCAAAACTCCTAACATATATTTTTTCGTAATAATCGGTTCATCCATTAAAGAGAAAATTCA
>NW_012077293.1:0-926 GCF_000956235.1 Wasmannia auropunctata
CTTCCTCTCTAAACATTATTTCGTCTTTTTAAGTCCTCCATCTCCTTTCTTATTTCCCGTCGTACATCCCTCAAATGTCTTGAGAATACTTTCATCTTCCTATCCATACCAATATATAATCTTATCTACCGCGAATATTTTTCTTCCTATATTATTTTTATATACTTTCGCCTCTCTCACTCTATTTCCTCACTCTTTCCCAGCTCTTCTGTTTTTTTATGCTTATTGCTCTTCTTTCACTTAGATTCACTCCTTTTTACTCACTTCAACTTATTTCACTACAAATCGCAATGCTCGTCAACCGCTAACGTAAGTGTTTATATACCCGAGCAGATAATTAGATCGGGAATGCCCCATGCATGACTAACGATTCCGGTGTGAGCCACGGACTGAGGTGGACGTCTGTGGCTTAAGTACTCTGCTTAGTGTTGCATTATCTTTTATCGCACCAAATATTGCATCATCTATTGTCGTACAAACTTTAAATACAGACTGTATCGTTTCTGGTGGAAACGGAAGCCCACATTAGAAGAAGATAAGAAGAATGCATGACTAACGCCTGATCGGGAAAGAGTTTACCGTAATACGGAATTCCCGATTCTGGCCTGACTGGAAAATAGTAAGATATGCCATGACATGGAATTCCGATTCTTGCCTGATCGGGAAACAATAGGATATGCCCTGACACGGAATTCCCGATCCTTGCCTGATGAGAAAGAAGTAGGATGTGCCCTAATATGAAACTCCCGGCTTTTGCCTGATTTAGAGGTACAACCTCAAAATGCAAAATTTTTTTCTAACACAATTTTAAAAATTTTGCGTGAATTAATTAAAAAATTTATATAAGCGATATACTATATTCATACCTATTCTCATAATAGTGTTAAATATCAAAACAAGGATGCGATCAATGATAAAACATGTTT
>NW_012077294.1:0-1001 GCF_000956235.1 Wasmannia auropunctata
AAAAGTATTTGCATTAATATTTCTAAAACATTTTTACAATTCTTTCAAAAAAGGCATGACATCGATACTTGCATATTTCAAAATATATTGTTGTCACTTTTCCACAAAATTAATTGCGTATGAAAATACTGAACAATTAAGAGCAACGTAAAGCTGGAACTACATATATGTACATTTTGAAAGATAGAGTAACTTTTTTTATATTCACTTCATATACAGAGTATTTCGTACAACAAGTATAACCGCATATAGTTGTTTTTACTTTCTTTAGAAAATAATCAAACGTGTGTATATCGATGTTGTAATGCTAGTGTTCAATAAATTCTATGTTATTAACATATATAACATTTTCAAAATATATACATTGTACAATATTATTTAAAAATCAAAAGGGAAAAATAATGCCTATTAGACCATCACAGTAATTAGAACGTGAAGAAACTTTACTAAACCAAGGATCGAAATGTATGTATTATTTGCTGTTTTTATTCTATTAATAAAGTTTATATTCTTTACACTCTAATTACTGTGATGGCTTTAATAAGCATTATTTTCATCTTTTAATTTATTATTTTAGAGCCTTTGAATTTTTTTAATTATTTGAAAATGTGTGAAAATTACATGAAATTAAGGTTTCTAAATGTTAATTTAATGTTTCTTGTTTACTAAGTTATTACTCACATGCGCACAAACATCCCATTACACTACACAGTATAACCATTACTGGTGCCATTGCAACGATCATTAATACTGAGATTTTTAATCAACATAATAATACAATTTTTTCTTAAACGTAATTCATAAAAAAAAATCTCTGACATAGAAGACACGGAGACATATAATTTGACACTTGCATATAATTTTGTAAAAAGCAAATACAAATTTCTAAAAAAGAAATCTCTTACTTACAAGGGAACCTCGCGAAGTGTCAAATTCTGATTTGAATGAAACTTGGTACACTTTGAGGTCACATAAATGGATGAATTTAGAAATTATCAGTT
>NW_012077295.1:0-552 GCF_000956235.1 Wasmannia auropunctata
GTATAAGAGACAGATTTATAATATGACTTAAAAAAAAACTGTTGTTAAATTATAAAAAAACCTATGTGGCATTATCTTCAATATATAACAATCACGCAAAATTATTTTGTAATTAGTATACCCCGAAAAAAACTATTGTATCAAATTAAACAAACAAAATTCAAATTGTATTAGCGTATACATGATTTAAAAGAATTTAATTTAATAAATTAAAAATATAGTATTATCAAAAAGAAGTGAAATCAAAATATTATTTCAAGTTTATTTATTGTAATTGAATTAAAAACTAAAAAAAATATACCTCGAAAAAAAAATTGTATTAAATTAAACAAATAAAATCTATGTTGCATTATTTTCAATGTATACGTAAAAAATAAAAATAAAAAATGCAATAGATATCGTAATGAGGACCGCAGAAATTAAAAAGGGATTTCGATAACAAGTAGCAAATTACCTGACAGAAAAATCAAAGATAGAAAGTAATCTCCAGCAGCAGCATACTTGGCGCGCCCGTTTTTTTATATATAAACTCAAGGAAATATAATACATGCA
>NW_012077296.1:0-309 GCF_000956235.1 Wasmannia auropunctata
CCAAATTGGCCATGTGACGCGTGTGTTATCGAGTGTTATCTCCATGTACTTTTCTACTTTTATCTTATGAATAAATCTGTAATATTGTAACGATTAATCTTTATATTAAATTAAAATTTGTTAACATCAATTTTTGATCAATAAATATTATAGCTTTTTTTCTGAAGATTTATTATAATTAATTTTTACATCCCTACAAATAAAGTACCTTTTTCCCTCAAGTTTAAAATAAATGTCAATTAGCCTTGTTTGCCATTTAGATAACTTTTTTGATTGAAATATCAAGATCGGAAGAGCACACGTCTGAAC
>NW_012077297.1:0-627 GCF_000956235.1 Wasmannia auropunctata
TTAACAACGGTCTTGCTAATAATCGTTTTATTTTTACGGACAAGATTTCTGGACTACACTTTTTAGTGGACACAGGAGCCGATGTTTCTCTTGTCCCTAAAAAGTTATGGCGTAAATTATTACCGGCTTCGATTAAACTTTACGCGGCTAATGGTACTACAATTAATACGTACGGTACTCAATTAATGACGCTGAATCTTGGCCTTCGGGGAGTCTTTAAATGGAAATTTTGTATTGCGGACGTTTTCCATCCTATCTTGGGCGCAGATTTTTTAAGCCATTTTGGTCTGCTTGTTGACCTGAAAAATAAACGCCTTATTGATAATGTTACTGGTTTAACACGTCCCGGAAGAATTTCGGAAATTAATCATTTAACAATTTGTACAATGTCACCGAATTCTTCTTACCAAAAATTATTAGCAGACTTTCCGGATCTCACAAAGTTTGCTCCTATCTCCACTATTAAAAAATCATGGAGTGGAACATCATATTTTGACAGAAGGCCAGCCTATTTTCTCTGCTCCACGAAGGTTATCGCCAGAAAAATTTAAATTCGCTAAAGCCGAATTTGTTTTCATGTTGGAGCAAGGCATTTGTCGTCCTTCTAGATCGGAAGAGCACACGTCT
>NW_012077298.1:0-326 GCF_000956235.1 Wasmannia auropunctata
TATGACACAAAACTTCCCTCTCCCTGTCTTGGAGGTCTAAGTCGATTTCTTTAAAAATCAGCAGGAATGTTTACTTTGCCCCCAAAGTACTTTCTTACCAAATTTGAAAAAAATTGGTCAAACCGTTTGCGCAATATCGTGGTACTACACATGATATTTGAAAATCGTTCCCTTACGAGATCCCTCCAGAATTTGTTGCTCGCATGAAAAACAATCTGCATTGCAAGCATCCAACTGTCGAAATATGTCAGTTTTCTGATTTTATTGCTAGCTCTAATATGTCGATGAGATCGGAAGAGCACACGTCTGAACTCCAGTCACTTAGG
>NW_012077299.1:0-329 GCF_000956235.1 Wasmannia auropunctata
TTTACCACACATTCAAGACTTTACTTCGGGACTTTACGGTAAGAACATTTTTTCTAAGATAGATCTTGTCAAAGCTTATTATCAAGTCCCGGTGGCAAAGGAAGATATCCATAAGACTGCTGTCACGACTCCATTTGGCTTATTTGAATTTTTGATTATGCCATTCGGTCTCCATAATGCTGCTCAAACTTTTCACCTAATGAATAACATTTTAAGAGGATTAGATTTTTGCTTTTGCTATCTTGATGATATTTTAATTGCACCAATTAATGAAAAGGAGCATATCGAGCATTTACGTACTATCTTTCAACGTCTTCAGCAATTTGGTT
>NW_012077300.1:0-452 GCF_000956235.1 Wasmannia auropunctata
CGTGTGCTCTTCCGATCTATACTAGATAAAATAACAAAAATTGATGTGAATGTTTTTGTGGCCTATCGTCAATTACCAAGCGCAAGTATATTTTAAAAAATATGTGTTTATTCACTTAGGGTTTCATGATTGCAAAATGTCGCATGTTTATTTTGTCTTGCCGTGCACTGAAATATTCAGAAGTACATTAAATGAAGTAAATAGTCAAAAATTGACATGTACCGTTCTTAACATAACCTAATTGATTTCAAGGCCAGAATAAATTTCTGTAAATACTGTTAAGTTTATTGGCATGGTACGGACTGCAGAACATATATTTTTTATTGCGTTTTTAGATAATAAAACATTATATAAAACAGTATATTGAACATGTCAAATGTATCTTAATAAGTTGAAACTATAATATTCTGTTGACCAACGTCAGGTTCCAATAAACAAACAAATTTTTTGCG
>NW_012077301.1:0-714 GCF_000956235.1 Wasmannia auropunctata
AAAATACATGATGAATTTGTTATAATACTTTAAAAATTGTTGAAAACATGTGCAAATTATTTAAAAATAATAAAAAATCTTTATAAAGTGTTAATATTGTTTAACATTAAAATAGTTTAACAAATATCAAAATTATGTAAGCAATATTACAATTATTTAAAAATTTTTATTATTGCTTCAAAAAATTTTTTTTAATAACTCATAACTATTAAAAATGTCAAAAATGTTGAACAATTTTGCAATTTGTTTTAAAAATGCAAAAATATTTGACACAATTTTAAAATTATGTACAAAATTTTATCATTGCTACAAAAATATAAAAATTAAGTAAAATACCATACAAATACCATACAAATACTTTTAAAAATTAGAAATTGTTTAAAATATCTTGAAATAGTCAATAAAATTAAAAAATTTTTATAAAATTTTGTAAATACAATTATTTAATTTTATTAACTATTTCAAGATATTTTAAACAATTTTTAATTTTTAAAAGTATTTGTATGATATTTTACTTAATTTTTATATTTTTATAGCAATGATAAAATTTTGTACACAATTTCAAAAATTTCAAATATTTTTGCATTTTTAAAATAAATTGCAAAATTTTAAAATTGTGTTAAATATTTTTGCATTTTTAAAACAAATTGCGAAATTGTTCAACATCTTTGACATTTTTAATACAGTTATGAGAGATCGGAAGAGCACACGTCT
>NW_012077302.1:0-794 GCF_000956235.1 Wasmannia auropunctata
TCAGACGTGTGCTCTTCCGATCTAATGTTTTTTTAATGTTTTTTTTTCATTTCCTGAACTCATTTTGGAAAAAATATTTATTTAACATTTATTTAATATTTTTTTTTTATTAAATATTCGTTTAAAATAATGATTTCTAAAAAATGTTTTTCAAACGTTTATTTAATATTTTTAAAATATTTATTTAACGTTAATTTTGCATTTAAAATAATGATTTCAGTATACATTTTGTAAATGTTTATTTAATATTTTTTACATATTTATTTGTCATTAATTTTACGTTTAAAAAAATGATTTCAGTATACATTTTTTAAACGTTTATTAAATATTTTTTAAATATTTATTTGTCATTAATCTTACATTTGAGAAAATTATTTCAATAAATATTTTTTAAACGTTTAGTTAATATTTATTTAATGTTTATTTTGAATTTATTTTGGATCTAAAAATCTGGTAAAATAAATTACTTAAGGCGATCCTAAAGTCGTCTGTTTTATCGATCGTACGCGATTATTTTCCATAACAAAATAAACATAATTAAAGGCAACAGATTAAAAAATCCTTCTCCACGATTAAAGTATAGGCATCATTGTAGTTCCGGCTGGTAGAGGTTATGCTGAGAACGCAAAAAATTTATAAAATTTACATCTCCGTTACCTCTTCTTAGTCCAACATGGCGTCTAGAGCTATCACATGTGCCAATATTTGCTTCGTACAACAATTTGGCAGTTTGTTGGTACAAAATGATACCAGCCGGAACTACGAATTACATGTGCAAACAATGGTGAGTTCAA
>NW_012077303.1:0-1659 GCF_000956235.1 Wasmannia auropunctata
GACGTGTGCTCTTCCGATCTTACTGTTCCACCTAGGTTTACTTTTTACGCGAAGCAATTAAGGTCTTCCCCACACTCACTTCTGCTTACGAGACGAAAGTATCTAATTAGTCATAATTTTAATAACTAATATTTAATTCTACTACTAATCAAGGACTCGGATCGAAATGAAATTTTGATTCGGTTACGGTTACGGTCTGAGAGCATACCCAACTTTTGATTTCGGTTTCAGTTTTTTTACCGATAATGGTAACCGTAACCGTTTGGATTCCAGTCTTTTTTGGTTACGGTTACGGTTACGGGTATATATAATTACTTATTGTAAAATTTATAAAAGAGATATGAAAGGTAAGTATTATGCATAAAAAAGGTAATATAAATATAAGTTGTATATTATAAAAAATTTATCTTTTTTGACGAAAATTCGGTTAGCTTTAACCAATAGTTGATTCTTCAGGTTTACTCCATTAATATTCGTTCTTATAACGAGGATAGAATTTTAATTTTAAGAACAGCCATTTAACACTCATTTGCGTGACTGGACCGCCAGACTAATCATATGATTTGTACAACTCTGGTTGAATCATATACTTTTCTTTTGCCAATTTGGTAGCCTGTGGTACGTGTGAGGAAAGCGGAGCAAAGATGTCAAATAATTTAAAGTGTCTTTTAACTTTCCTTTATTATAATTTTGGACAAAATTTTGTGTCTGCACGCGACACGAGTCGACAATCAATTAGAGCGGTATATTATTTTCCCAACCTCTTGTCTGCCCTCTAATCTCTACATAATACTGTTTTTATTTGTACTACGAAATGGCCTGACAAGTACATCGCAACGATTTGGATTTAAAGATCTTTCTATTAACGATCTTTCTATTTTTCTCCGCTCGATCAGCTGAGCGGACAATCTGCTGTGATACGCGTGACGCGTGTATATATTCCTCAAATTCGCGCGTTATTTTCTCGCAGCCTTTTATTTATTCGCGTATTATAATTGCCAGGGTAGCATCGATGCAATTGCTACACCAATATTCCAAGATATTAGTTTTTCAGTTCACACGAATTCAGTCAATGTTCTACTTCATGTACTGGATGCGCGGACTATAGAGTAGAGATACCCCATAGTAAGAATAAATCGAGAATGAGGCGTTAAATTTGATTAAAACGAAAGATAGGTGTCGTATCATTTTCCGAGCTGAAAATCGAAAAACGGACGAAGAATTGAAAAAAGCTTTTGGTTTAGTTATGGATCCAGTCCATTAACCTGCACAATATTTAGGTCCGGCTAAAATAACAGTTTCGGTTCGTATATTTCCGTTTCGGTTCGGTTCGGCGGGGTCCCTGATATGAATATACTAATATTATTTTAATTAATAATTACCGGTAATTTTTATAACTTTATAACTTTTGTGTTAATAACTTTTTAACGAACAACGAGCAACAACTATAACCTTTTGAAGGTCAATGAACTGAGTGTCACTCGATTAGAGCGATGTCATTGATAATACATATCAAGATCAAAATCAGGGAATCAGCTGATTTCCTTCAATAATTACCATAAATTAATATAGTTTAACAACTATATTTTTATTAAGTATAATATAAGAATATTTTTTAGTTTTATGGGAAAATTGTGACCATATTAGAGATAAGAAGAG
>NW_012077304.1:0-584 GCF_000956235.1 Wasmannia auropunctata
AGTCACGAACAATCATAAAATAAAATAAAGATAAATAAAGTACACACATATCATATTAAATATTAGAGAATTAATGATAATGATAACGAATGTGACAACGTTGTCGAATGATATCGGGTAAAGTATAAATTCGAATTTTCTTTACTTTGCAATTGTGCAAAGCTTTGTGTCCACAGTTATTTAGAAAGTTAAAAAGAATCAAAGTTAAAATTATAATACCAATTTTTAGTATATTATACCTTGCTATATTAGCGAAGAATTTAGTTATTACATCCGCAACAGATTATTGCAATCTACAATCATGTAAAGAAATGGGAAAAATTCATACGATGTGCAAGTATAAAGTAAATAAAATTATTTATGTTAAGTAATATATATAATTAGAAATACATATAATTAGTAGATAATATTTTTTTTCTCTTAAATTTAGTTATAATGTAGATAATTATTTTAATTATTTTCAGTTAAAATTTAATCTTTTATTTTAAAAAACTTTATTACTGAGATTACTTAACATTGTTCATTTAAAGAACGTAGCAGACGTTTATTTTTATTGCGCATACTTAATATAATCCTATAATATT
>NW_012077305.1:0-479 GCF_000956235.1 Wasmannia auropunctata
AAATATTAACACCCTTTTTATATTGGTAACAGATAATACAAGACAACCGCCGCGCAAAAGGAAATTAAAACAAAAAGCTGATGAAGTATGTAGTACAGACCGCAAAGAAAATATATCTCAAGCACTCGCCCGTTTAATTATAATAAATCAGTTGCCGCTGGCAACAATAGAACCTGGATATGTGGTTTCTGCAACAAAAACAATTCTTTTGCGACTACAATTAATTTATGATGAAATAAAGACATGCGTCCAACGTGAGATGCAACGTGACAATGCAAGTATATCATGTTCGACGGATATTTGGACATCTCTTTCACAAGATGCATACTTATCAGTTACGGCGTATTATATTGATAAAGAAAAATGGGAATTGAGGCATTATACTCTATGCACAATTGGGTTAGAAGAACGACACATCGCCGAAAATATAGCTCTGGGTTTAGAAATGATATTTTCTGATTGGGACATAGAACATCAAA
>NW_012077306.1:0-452 GCF_000956235.1 Wasmannia auropunctata
TGTTTAATTATTTGTTAATAAATTCGTTGTTAAATATACACGAATCAATCTCGTCATTTCGACGCCCTATCCTCGCGAGTGTTTCGAAAAGATTTCAGCATCGCAGAACGAGGAAATTCCTGAGCCACGAGCACACCAACGAGACATCCCGAACGAGCGATCCAGCCAACGAGCGACAGGGATCCAAGGGAAATTCATTAACATCCTTGTTATTTGGAGGTGAAAATAACTGGCGACCTAAGTAGTAAGCGATTTTAATCATTATACGGCATTGTCCGGTCACAACCTAACCTACAATATATAAGCGCGCGCCAAGCTGCGTATATTGTGCGTATATATGCAGACTATTCTGAACATATATTGACGACATCGAATGAATATACTACAAAATATTCTCAGAATGTTGTATGAACTAAACCAGGAGGGGCATACAGATCGGAAGAGCACACGTC
>NW_012077307.1:0-487 GCF_000956235.1 Wasmannia auropunctata
GACTGGATGATCGTTTCCTTTTTGGGATGAACTACAATTGAAAATCTTTTAACATATTTATAAAGCATAATCCAAATCTTACGGCTTTATTCAACATGCCGATATGAGCCAATTATTAGGATAATATTGATTTAATGTAACCATTTTCATATTACTTCTCTAATGTCTACATATTCAATTGCAATTGCAGTGACTAATTACATTTCTATTTACATTGATAAAAATATTTCTTTGTGGTGTAGAGGAAATCTTTGTGAGCATTCACTTAAATTCGCAGAACAAATTATTAAAAATGTCACATCACGTTTACAATCTAAATTTAACGTAACAGAAATTCCGAAAATAGATTACATTGCAATTTCTAATTTTCCATACGAGAGTACATCGAAATGAAGACTCATACTTCATAGGTAATACATAAATTGAGAAACACAGCAATGTATATATTAAATATTGTAATTATCCTTATTATAATAGATCGGAAGAG
>NW_012077308.1:0-313 GCF_000956235.1 Wasmannia auropunctata
AGCCCGCTCAGAGATGTGTATAAGAGACAGATTTTGTACCTCGTGCCGTTTTGAAGAAAAACGTGGCGCTGCTAGCTTTATATTAAGCTAGCAGGACCACAAAAAAATTAAAAAAATAAATAAATAAAAGTATGTAGAATTAGTACTGATTTTGTACTAATTTGTGCTACCAATAAAAATTTTGTACCTTGTGTCGTTTTGAAGAAAAACGTGGCGCTGCTAGCTTCATATTAAGCTAGCAGGACCACAAAACAAAATTTTTTAAAATAAATAAATAAAAGCATGTATAATTAGTACTGATTTTGTACTAATT
>NW_012077309.1:0-335 GCF_000956235.1 Wasmannia auropunctata
AAAAATAAAAACAAGAAATGCATTAAATAGCGTAATGAGGACCGCAGAAATTAAAAAGGGATTTCGATAACAAATAACAAATTACGTGACAGAAAAATCTAAGATAGGAAAAAATCTCCAGCAGCATACTTGGCGCGCCCGTTTTTTATATACCTACATATTATAAAATTATAATATAAATATTTATATGTTATACATATATTTTTTTTATTGTTAGAGCAGCACGTGTCATATGCTTGATTCGTTGATATAAGTATCATACATATCATAGAATAGTTGATAAAAATAATTGAAATTAATTTAAATATACAAAGTTTGCAATATAAATTCTACTT
>NW_012077310.1:0-346 GCF_000956235.1 Wasmannia auropunctata
TGCTCTTCCGATCTCAAAAAGAAAATCAAGAACGAGAAAGAAGAGAAAGAAGATTACCAAGAAGATTTTTGGATTACATATTTCTTTCGTTCGAGGAAGCTACAAAAGGTTCAGAAAAAAAAAGATGGTTGGAAGCAATTGAAGAAGAAAAGAAGTCACTGAAACATAATAAAGTATGGACACTTGTACCAAGAGAAGAAGCCAGAGAAAAAGGAAAAAGAATCTTGAGTAATAAATGGATTTTTCGAGTTAAAGATGATGGTCGTTACAAGGCAAAAATAGTTGTACGAGGATGTGAACAAAAATACGGCTTTGATTACGAAGAAACCTTCAGTCCAGTAGTCAA
>NW_012077311.1:0-314 GCF_000956235.1 Wasmannia auropunctata
ACATGAGCTTCTATTATGAGGGATAGAAATGAAGTCTATTGAGAAAAGAGTTTAAAGTGCAGTCATCATGAAAGGCAATACTGATACTAAAGAGAGAGATGCAAGAAAGAGATGAGGGAGAGACGGAGAAAGTGATGCCGCTCAGTGAATGACAAAAGCCATTTTGATAGCTTCATATTTTTTGAATTAATGCTCCGTTCCGTGATCTCGCCGCTGTTCTACATGACTTTTCTGGGCGTTAATTAAACGCGTTTCTTGGTTTTAAGTAGTTTCAGTTAAAATTTTGGGATATACATAGATCTGTTAATAGCACA
>NW_012077312.1:0-1092 GCF_000956235.1 Wasmannia auropunctata
TGTGCTCTTCCGATCTAAATGTTTTATAAATAAAATGCAATTTTTGTCGTGTATTAAATCTTACTACGCAAAGTCAAAAACTCATGTGAAACAATACAATTATAGATCTTAATTGTTTCGCAAAATACATATATTACATAAATATATATATATATATACATATATTATATATCTACCAAATCGTCACCTTACTAAATGGATGAGTCTATACAATATACTAAAAATAATAGATACCGAAAAGATTAGATAGACCCCTACTCAAGATAGGAAGTAAATTAAATTGAATATCTTTTAAATTTTTGCCCTATACTACATGGATAAGTCTACAATATACTAAAAATGATAGATACCGAAAAGATTAGACAGACCTCTATGCAAGGTAAGACGTATGAATCACAAATAGAAGCACGTTGTTTTAACTTGGCATACCATTAAAATATTTATTTTCTATTTCTACAATAGATATGAGTTATGTAATAATATAGGCGAAGCCCCTCTTCGCTGCACCCCCCACCCCGCCTGCACCCATGCTACCTACTGGGAAGCTTCGCTCCTCCTCAAACCCCCGGGGAACTTCGCCAAATTAGATCCTTTTGAAAAGTTAAATGTTGATATTAAATATGTGTATTCTGGTTATAAAAAATAATATAAATATTTATTTGAAAAGGAAAAAATGTTATTTGTTTTAAAAAAATATATATGTATACTTTTTTTCTTGATAAATTTATTTAATAAATTTAAATACGTATATTTCTGATTTTTTACTGCCTCCACTCCCCTCAGACTCCCCTCTCACTTAATTATCTTTTCACATGTTTTAATCCCTAACTAAAATATATAATTACAGTACAGTAAATATATAATTACCTATATTCATCTGATAAATCAGTGTAACAATATATAACTTTATTTAAACATTTTTTTGCATTAAACTTTGTTTGCGCTAAAAATCCATTAAAGAATAATTATTTGACATCATTCCGAGTATTTCTGCCAAAACTCATGACAATTAAGTGTAGGTCGTTTTCGGAAGTTCAGTCAAAATATTAAATTGTTCGTTAATTTAATTCGTGTTTGTGTGAGACTGTATAT
>NW_012077313.1:0-339 GCF_000956235.1 Wasmannia auropunctata
ACTTAAAGCACACTGCAGTATCGAAGACATTTTCAAGCAAAAAACAACAGATAACATTTTTTCAGCCTATCGACAAATGTATCAAAAAATAGCGTAAGGAAACTCAACTTTCTGTCTACGTCGCTGTACAATTTAATCGCAAGTGTTGATCATTTAAACGATCTATAAAGATACGTCTTTTAATATAAGCTTACACAGAACGAAGTGAAGGTAACGTAAGAACTATCTCATATCTGATCTCGCATCCACGATTCTCGTGTTACGTGCAATCTGTCTAAGGCACGACGTTTGTACGATATTTTTTACGAGTAAGAGTTTCGTCTCTTTCGTACAAATTAT
>NW_012077314.1:0-373 GCF_000956235.1 Wasmannia auropunctata
CTTCCTTATAGTACTCGACGAAAGAAACACAAAAGGTCCTATGCACCGAATTTCTATCTCTAACGGTTTAGCCAGGAGAACAACTTTTTTCTTTTTGAAAACACAAAATGAATTATAACGGCCAAACTATGAAGTCAAACCCTATAAGATCTATATGGGGGTAAAAGAGGAAGTCGTCCTCTATTCAAAAAAAATGCGATCGGCCATTTGATTCTCTGCTTTACCCTATAACCCTAATCAAATCTTGACTATGAAAAAAAAAAAAAATTTTTTTATACAATTGGTAAATTTATGAATCAAATTCTGGTGCAAAAATCGTGTCAATATCTCACTCCATTCTCGAGTTATTAAGGTTCAAAAGACGGAAGAGCAC
>NW_012077315.1:0-465 GCF_000956235.1 Wasmannia auropunctata
CAGACGTGTGCTCTTCCGATCTTGGATGTTATTCCTATTAGCTTTGACACGATACGTTATTTATTATCTTTATAAAAGCCCTGCTTATTTATATGTATTTGGATTCTTTTATATCTCAATAGGTTAAGGACAGATATTAAAGTTTCTGTTTGAAAGGTAGATTCAGGTCTATAATATATACTTTTCAGGTCTATAATATATACTTATAACAGCAAAATGGCAGGTTTCAGATCATTAATTTTCTATTGCATAATATAAACGTTTGAATTAATATTGCATTGTATAAACTCAATATTTATTCCAACGTTCGCGTGATACGTAGTGCGCAACGAAATATTTAATAATGAAATATTTAAAATTTTACTGCAGACAGTAGAAATGTATATGACCTGAAATCTGCCATTTTATGCTATATGTACAGAAGAACTGAAAACTACCTTTTGATCAACAATTTTAATACAACGT
>NW_012077316.1:0-496 GCF_000956235.1 Wasmannia auropunctata
GTGTGCTCTTCCGATCTTTTCAAAAATTTGAAAAAAATATATGTTGTAAAAGAGTATCCAACAATTTCACAAAAAAAATTTTGTTATGGTATTGAATCGATAAGATGGTTAAAAAAATTAGAAAAGAAAAAAATTTTTTTAAGTATCAAATACCTATTTTAAAAATTTGAAAAAATTATATGTTATAGGATAGCATCTAACAATTTTACGGCAAAATTTTTGTGGTGGTACAAGACTGATAAGATAGCTAAAAAAAATAAATAAAAATATTTTATTTTTTTGTGCAATGTTTCTGGCCTTAAAAAAATCTTCGAAATTTTTTTACAAATGTATCTTGTCTACATCTACAACATATATTTTTTTTATAAAAATTGATTGAGCCGTTTAATAGATATAAATTTTTTTTGAAATTTTGATTTTTATTTCTCAACCCAACCCCAACGGTTGAATATTAAGGGCTAATGTTTGGTAAAATTGTAACTGATATTGATAGCAA
>NW_012077317.1:0-337 GCF_000956235.1 Wasmannia auropunctata
CGTGCCCATTGACTCTAAATGGGTATTCAAGATTCTACGAGATCCAGATGGAACGATTTTGAGATTCAAGGCCCGTCTATGCGCGAGAGGTTTCAAGCAAAGGGAAGGAATCGACTTCACCGAAACATTCGCGCCAGTTGGGTACGCTTGGAGACGAGGATATATATTTGGCTCTCTTTGTGGACGACGGACTGCTAGCAGCAAAATCTAAACAGGTCTTAAAAGAAGTAATTGAGTCACTTTCAAGAACCTTTGAGATAACGATTGGAGATGGCCACTATTTTGCGGGAATAGAAATTAGTAGAGACAAGGAAACAAAAACCTGTCTCTTATACAC
>NW_012077318.1:0-350 GCF_000956235.1 Wasmannia auropunctata
TAAAAAAATTATTACACACCATCATGCTGAGTTGGTTTGCATACGGCTTCTACTTTAATATGTTTGATTTATTATTAATTGTTATATATTTGTTTCAGAAAACGGTTACAACAAAGAGCTTGCGTCAATCATGAATAGTAACATGGTAACATGGGAGTCAGGAAGATAGATATTTTCAATCTTTTAAAAATTAATGTTATACAAATATGGATTTAAGATTTTTATTTTGTTTTAGTAGAACAAGAATATTTCGTAGATATAAATTATAATATATTACGCAAATGAAATATTATTGTCTTATATGTATATGTATATTATGCTTTTTTTTTTATTAAAATACATACACATTC
>NW_012077319.1:0-496 GCF_000956235.1 Wasmannia auropunctata
CGCAACATTTACGGAAACACACTTCTCCAGAACAAAGAAGACTAAAAAGAAACAATGATTTTGACGTGAGAGATGGAACGTCCCGGACAACCGAAAAATTTTGAAGATGTAGGAATTGCTTGATAAGAATTCAACTCAAGCGCTTTTAAAGTTGTTGAGCTGATTAACTACCAATAGCAATTAAACCGATTGAGTGACAAGTTGATGCAAAAAAGACTATCCGTAGCCAATAACGTGATGTCATTTTTTGCATGATAATGCTTAACGGAATGTTGCGAAAAGCGTGAAGCAGACTTTTATAGCTTGAATGAGAAGTCTTTCTGCATTCAGCATGTTCTTCAGACTTGGTATCGTTGGATTTATTTTCTCTTCCTGTCGACGCAACACTTATGGAAACACTTTTCCAGTAACAAAGAAGTCTATAAAAAGAAACAATGATTTTAACGTGAGAGATGGAACATCTCGGACAACCGAAAAATCTTGAAGATGTAGGAAT
>NW_012077320.1:0-306 GCF_000956235.1 Wasmannia auropunctata
CTCCGTATCACCCTGTAAATTCAGACCTCTTGTTTGCTCTTTTATGTAAATCATTTCTGAAATTAGTCGTTTGTTAAGATGAGCTTCTTGATCCATTATTTCAACGTGGTCCCAATCAAACTCATGTAAAAACTCTCTCCTATGTTCCGTAATAACCAAACTTTCGTTTGTCCCTTCGTTTTATGTAGGATATGTTGATGACATCGCTCTTGCAGCCCCAACAAGTCATTTGCATGAATTATTAGATAGTTTTAATTCTTATCACAATAGGCTACGATTCACATTGGAGATTGGTGGGAGCGCATT
>NW_012077321.1:0-383 GCF_000956235.1 Wasmannia auropunctata
GCTCTTCCGATCTGTTTATAATTATTTCTCGAAAATGATACTTCGCAAAATAACTTTATCACACATGGTTGAATTCGTCTTAAAATAACCTTTAATTTGGTAAAAAAAATTCAAAAAATTCAAAAAATGGTAGTGGTGGAGGTAAACAAAAAATTAAGCAATAAAAAAATTATAATTATAAAGTACTCTTAAAGCTATTCAACTTTTATTCGGATCATTTTTTCCTATCTTCTAGTTTCAACGATATTCGCATTGAAATAAAAATACCGATTTTTTTCTAAGGAATGTTTCACCCCTTAAAAGCGCAAAGCGGCCCGAAACGGTAACTTAATTTTTTGTTTTGTTTAGAAAATAACATATCAGAAGCTCATCGAAATCGGAGG
>NW_012077322.1:0-405 GCF_000956235.1 Wasmannia auropunctata
AATAAATAGACAATGCTATCCAAAGTAAAGACAATGCTAATAAAAAAAATTTCAAACGTTATTAAATCTTGTATTTCGAACATCACTAATTCGTGGCTACAGTAACTGTGGTTAACATAGTATAATCATAAGAATATGTGTAGATATATGTTGTATATGTAGGTATATGTTATATAAGTATATAAGTATGTTATATAAGTTTGATCTATCTTGTGGAAGACGTACTCGGACGCGGGAAGAAGGTGTATATGAATTCTTTAGTATCTAGCATTGAGATACTTCGTTGATCTATATCGTAGGTAACGGAACCAACTTCGTCAAAAGTAATGTTTCTTGCTCTACATCTTCCCTCGAGTTCGACAAGATAGTTCGGGTAGTTATTAGTACATTCGTAGCAAGTTGCAA
>NW_012077323.1:0-339 GCF_000956235.1 Wasmannia auropunctata
GCAACGGTTGCTGGTGGCGTGAAAATGATTTTGC
The DNA here is from genome assembly GCF_000956235.1 of Wasmannia auropunctata. NCBI lineage: Eukaryota > Metazoa > Arthropoda > Insecta > Hymenoptera > Formicidae > Wasmannia > Wasmannia auropunctata. The sequence continues at coordinate 35 of NW_012077323.1, forward strand.
TGTGTGAAAAAGTCGCAAGAGGAGATATACAAATAAGATTTTTTGAGGAAAGAAATGGGCAACTACTTTGGGAAGGATACGGCGATTTTGAACCGACGGATGTACATAAACAAGTAAGTAAACAAAGATAGTTGTGTAAACTGTTAATTACATGGCTAAGTTTAAGCAAAAAGAAGTAGCTTTGCCACTCTTATAAGATTCTTTAATTTGATTGGTATGTATTTAGATCTGCGAAGAACTAAAGACAAGAACCAATCATATTCAAAATCTTATAACGTTACAGTTTCAAAACTGCTTTTTTTGCT
>NW_012077324.1:0-388 GCF_000956235.1 Wasmannia auropunctata
GATGGCAAAGACTTAGACAACACTAAACACTTAGTTCTTTGACGGCGAACAGTTTGACACTCAGTTCATCGACGGCGACGACGTAGACATTTACTTCCTCGACAGCGAAGACCTAGACGATACCTAGACCTAGACACTTAATTTCTCGACGGCAAACACGTAGACACTCACTTCCTCGATGACGACCACAAGAGAGTTGTGAAAGAGAGACGAGAGAGTAGAGAAACGGACAAGAAAGTCGTGAGAGAAACGAGAAAGCCAGGAGAGAGACGAGAGACAAGATTGAAAAAAGGGACAAGATTGAAATTTTGCGAAGAAGAAGACACTTCTTCGATGACGATCACAAGAGAGTCTGTCTCTTATACACATCTCTGAGCGGGCTGGCAAG
>NW_012077325.1:0-682 GCF_000956235.1 Wasmannia auropunctata
TAATAGCTAGTAGACATCCTCTATATATCCAAATGTCCGCAATACGAGATCTCAGAAATATCCATAAGATATCTAAGCCAATCGATTATATATTTATATACCCAAATAGCACAAAAATGATTAACAATAATGATTAAATAAATGTTTCTGAAATCAAAATAAAAACCATTATAAAACATTAAAAAAAACAATTTACGGTGTTTCCAAGGAAATCATTCCTTCTAAATTAATATCCAGATCTAACGGTTACCCATCCAAGCCATGATCGCCATCAATGCTGCTTAACATCTGTGACTGGGAATTGCTGACACTTCGTGATGATCCATGAGTACTCGATGTTAATGGATACAGATTCGTATAATAGATAGATTAGTTCAATAAGTTATCAAGAAGATAAAATTTTTTTTTATAAATGTTAACATACAAAAAAATAATCTATAATCAAAATGACAATAAAATACAAATACAACACAATGTAAAATACTGGATCAAGAGAAATGAAAGCGTCTCAAATCAAATGTACGCAAAAATTTTTTTGCGTACATTTTTTACATTATTTTTATAGGAAAATTATCCAAACAACAATTATTTTATAATTCTTAGTTATGGGAGCAAAATTTAATACAATTTCGTCATAAAAGTAGTTAACATTATTTACGTGTTAATATTATTTAAATAATTA
>NW_012077326.1:0-307 GCF_000956235.1 Wasmannia auropunctata
CCAATTTTTTTGAAACTATAGAGGCAAAATGAAGGTATGTCCGAGCGTTTGATTCAATGGGCCTTAGTTCTCGAGTAAGAATTTTCAAAAATACATTTTTAAATAATAATATTCAATATTTAATAATAAAAAGCGATATATTTCTTTCATTCAACATTTGTTATAATAATGCTTGGGAAAAAATACAAATTTTTATTTTAAAAAGTCGTGCATTACAATATCAGTAATAAAAAATAACAAGTCTCTTTGCTAGCCATATATTAACTGTCAAAATTTGCTACAACAGCAGATCGGAAGAGCACACGTC
>NW_012077327.1:0-482 GCF_000956235.1 Wasmannia auropunctata
ACAATTCAAGCTTTACAAATTTTTAATTAACAATGGTCTCGGGCGGAAAATCCAAATTGTAGCTTGGAACGATGACGTGGATCGAGTCGAATCACTGATACGATCTAATTTTGTAATGTTTACAATTGTGACTTTATTTACAATTAAATAATTGATACTATAACATTAAAATACTTTTGAATAGTAGGTTATTCACTTACAATTAAATGGAGTACAGACAAGGATGCCAAAAATCAATACGTATAACAGTGGAAACGTCGCATACGAATTGTTAATTTGAAAAAATACAGTGATTACTACTTTAGGAAAATATTGTTCCAAATTAAACATAGTCGTTCCGCAACGTGTTGCTTTAAGTGAAGTTATAAATACTTCACAATGTGTCAGTAAGTTTTGTACAGTCTTATTAATTTTAATTTTATATTTACAACTTTATATTTTTTTAATTTATATATATAATAAATATTAATTTAGTTTATATA
>NW_012077328.1:0-363 GCF_000956235.1 Wasmannia auropunctata
AAAAATTTTTAATGTCTATGAATACAATTACCAATTGGTTTTTTAATTTGAGTTGGTTTTTATTGGTATCTATTTCCTGTTGCTTATTTTTAAGCATTTCTTTCTTATAATGCTCATTAATTTAATAATCCACATAAAGAATGGATAAATTGTAATTCAAAACTACAGAAAGAGTTATTCATAACCAATTAATAATTAAGTATGAATCATTCTACAAGTTAATAATATATAATAAGAGCATCTTTTAGAATTCTGTTTTAGGACATTTTCTAGAAGCAAATTTTTTCTTCAATAAAGATACGTTCGACGTTCGATACCTACCTACAATTTTTTTCGCTGCGTTGTCCGATTTTACTTCTTTAA
>NW_012077329.1:0-321 GCF_000956235.1 Wasmannia auropunctata
AAAAAAAATTTTTTTTTTTTTAATTTTTTTTAAGAGTGGACAAAAGATTATTATTCTTGGACAAATATGGACATATTGTGGACAATCTAATGCCATATAGATTTTGTCAAAATTCGCATTTAGGGGTGCCAACTTCACGCAGCTAATATACACCAATACCTATTACACATACCAAAACCTATATCCATACTTCTGCGCGTAATTTGCGATAATCAGTAGCGCGTAATCTTGATACAAAATTAACTCATATGTAGATTGAAGTTAGTTAATCCAATAGCATTAATCAAAACGCTCGTCGCATCCTGCGTTGTAATTTACAAT
>NW_012077330.1:0-503 GCF_000956235.1 Wasmannia auropunctata
GTTGAAATTCATTTTCTTCTTCTAAACTACGCTGTATTTTGCGTCTTGGCATTTTAGTAAACTTAAAATATTTATAAATAATTTAATTTAAAAATGTTTATAAATAAATTATTTTTAATACTAATTACTAATTATAAATGAACTATATTAATATTTGAAAGCACTTAAAATAAATTACGAATAATAATTGATAATTAATAACCAGTAATCAATAATAAATAATTAATATTAAATATTTTAATAACGAATAATCAATCACTAATAACCAATAATTAAAAACTAATAATTAGTAACCAATAATCAATAACCAATCAATAATCAAGACCAAGAATCGATAACCAATAACTATTAATCAATATCTCAATCAATAATCAATAACACCGGCACACAAAAAAAAAAAGTGGTTTGTGCATTTGACCGGACCCATCTACAGACATGTTTTTCGACCCGCTGAATCCGAATTTGAGGTCCGTTGGGCCCGGTCAGGTCCCAGATTTTAGTAA
>NW_012077331.1:0-305 GCF_000956235.1 Wasmannia auropunctata
TTGGCTTTGGAGACCTCGCCTGTCTCTAGCTGACCGTCTAGAAAAATATGTGAAAATAATGTAAAACGTTCGTATATGATTTCCACGAGACGTTTTACAGTTACAATTTGTTACACAGCTGAATATCGCGCAGATGCAACAAATACTTAATTTGCTAGGATTCCTTGCTCAATTTAAATCATTTAAAGAAGATCGATAAAATTCCGTACCTCGAATCATTTGCGTCTTGACGACGATGTGGTCGCAATCAACGAGCGTTGTACTACTGCTGGGATCAATTTGGTTCTCTTGCTGTGTGTCCGCTA
>NW_012077332.1:0-314 GCF_000956235.1 Wasmannia auropunctata
GCGCTAGCATTCAAACACATGTTATAATTATTTCTACCTCTCAATGTGCAAGCATCTAGGTACATGTTATACCTACCACTACATCTCCATGTCGCGATAATTTTGTGAGAACAAAGCATCTAGATACCACATATTAACATTAACACATCTCCATATAACGAGTAAATGATAACACACAGGTATAACTAGACGCGGGGGTCGCGAAAGGGGGTTCCAGCGCAGGCCCCGTTGCAATTTTCTTTCTCTCTCACTCCCGCGGTATCTCCGTCCCACCCATGATTTTCGCGCGCGATGTAATTCGACGAAGAGATAAG
>NW_012077333.1:0-338 GCF_000956235.1 Wasmannia auropunctata
ATTTTATTTTCTTTATGTCATATACAAAACGTATTCAATCCCCATATTTCTAAGAATTTCAATTTTTGTAGAAGATGCAGTAGCAGATATTTGATAAATAAAATACTAACGCTTTCAAACATCGCCAAGATAAAAGAATATTGTATAATTTAATATCTACCAAAACTCTTAAAAAAAAAATTTACGCCAAGTATATAAAAAAGTATCGTACGTTACATCCTTCCTAAATCAAAAATATTATTTTAACAAATAAAAATTGTTCAAAAACAAATATGAGATCATACAAATTGCCAAGTATTTGATTAGACATAAGATCGGAAGAGCACACGTCTGAACTC
>NW_012077334.1:0-312 GCF_000956235.1 Wasmannia auropunctata
GAGATGTGTATAAAGCATTTTAAAGCTTGAAACTTATACTTTAACATGCTTTTTATCGTTTTTCAAAATCTTTTATCTCAACAGTTTTATATTTAAAAGAATATCAGGTTATTTTGTTCCTTAAAAATTCGCGCATTCCACATAGTCCAGTCGATAGAGACATCGGAATGGATGTAACGTAGATTATTTTTTGCAGAAATCACTTCCTCATATCACATGAAATGAAAATATCGATATGCGTACGCGTGAAACCCTATGGAAAATTTATAGAAAAAGTAAATATACTGAAAACGCCGAAAATGGCCTATTTTT
>NW_012077335.1:0-1160 GCF_000956235.1 Wasmannia auropunctata
AATCCTTCCTCCACCCTCTTCTCACATATTCTCTCCATAACAGAGTTGGCCATACCATAATTAGTTTGTCCAGCATTTCCTTTGCCGCAGGAAACGGAAGAAAATACTACGAAATGTCGAAGTTTAGGGCAGATCTTTCTAGTAAGTTTGTCCAGTATTTTAGTTGCTCGAGCCTTCGATTGAAAGGACTCTGCAAAGGTTTCAGCAGTTTGATTCTTCAGGGTACCGTCCTTCAATACCACACCAAGATTGAATACCGCGTCTACTGGTCCTTCTCTTTCCGCAGTTTGCAAGAGATATTTGCAATCTTGAATGTTAGCGACATCAATGTCCTTGATAATCAGAACATTTACACCGTACGACTTCCACAGTCTAACTTTCATGCGCTGGTAACCATTTTTCATTCCAGTTCGTGAAACTAGCACGACGTTCCTAGCGCCTCGAAATATTAGCCAGTCGGTTAACTCCAACCCAAATCCACCCAGTCCACCTAGTATAATGTAACTTCTATCTTTCAGACAATAATAGCGAGGATATGCGAGAATGTGATTGTCTATAGGTTTATCCTTTTCCTGAATACTTATAATTATCTAAAATAATTATATGTATTAAAAATAAAAAAAATTATATGTGAAACAGATTTATTCATAGATAAAAGATGCTGTTATTTGTAAATAATTTTTTATGTTTAATCGCTAGTTAAAACATACTTTTCCCATATGTTTTCCACTTGTCATATATCTAAAAGCTTCTTCGATATCTGTTTTCGGAAAATTTTTCATTTGAAGTGGTTTAATAGTACCATTATTAAGGCCATCGGTTAGCATTTTTGACAATAGAGATTTGTACTTGTGATCAAACTCTTTAATGGTCATACTCTCGAGGTGAATTCCATGAAAGGCAATACCCTTCTCAAACGCGGACATACCTAGAGGATTATTAGAAAGGAGATCAAATTTACCAATTTCCAAAAAATGACCATTTTGCGCCAAACAACGAACAGACGCGGTTAACTTTTCTTCCGCTAATGAATTTAAGACTATGTCGACGCCGCGACCTTTCGTTTGCCGCATTATCATTTGTTCAAAACTCGTATCTCGAGAATTTCCAATATGCTCATCCAAAATAGCCGGAAACATTTGCTTAATAAAGTTTCGTTT
>NW_012077336.1:0-415 GCF_000956235.1 Wasmannia auropunctata
CTTCCGATAAAGATAACCTACAATTATATTTATTGTCGGTTATTCTTAATTAACAAACGACTTAATTAATAAGATGACAAAATTTTTTTATGTTACCTTTATTTAATCAAAATAAGCTTGTAATATAAAATAATTTTAAAAAAATTCTATGGCATGTTCGCATTAAAGATACTTAATTAATATAGTTTTAACTAATAATGCAAAGTAGAAAAAATTCTCGAAATAAAATTGCAAAATAAAATAAGTGGTTTTCGAATATAAATTAATTTTTTTAACACTGCTGTTTTAATGTTCTAAAAGATTATTACGAAATTATATAGCTTAATTGGACTGCATCCGTTGTAAAACATACACAAACAATTATTTTATTTTTTTATTATACAGTACTCGGACATTGATAAATCAGATCATGTGG
>NW_012077337.1:0-499 GCF_000956235.1 Wasmannia auropunctata
CACCTGGGGTGTAGAATAAACATAAATTGTGTACCTGCTTCGTGTTCTTCTTCACTTAATAAAACATCATTTACGAACGTTGGCAATTGTTTGCCTTTAAACCAGATAAACTGATATTTATTATTTATTTCTTCCCAATCATATTAATGGTTGGGAGTTTATAAGTATCAGTATAAAACTTATTTTTATCCTGGAACTATCATTCAAATGCATTTTAATCTACTTGATAATAATATTTCAATTAATATATAGATGATGTAACAATGGAAGTTCTCAATGAAGAAGAAGATTCACATGATTCTAATGACAGTGAAAATGATAATGATGAGGAAGATAACAAGAGCGCAATAGATATTTATACAAAAGATTAATTGAAAATATTTAATTGTTTATAATAATTTAATTAATTAGCAATTAACCAAAAATATGTTTTTATTAATTAATAAATGTTAGTATTATAATACAAATAAAATGTAAAATGTAATTTTATTTCCTTTAA
>NW_012077338.1:0-311 GCF_000956235.1 Wasmannia auropunctata
TTGTATTTTGCGTTGAAATTAAAGGAAGTCGTATAATGCTAAATATATTGTCCGCGTCGCAGTAGGCGCTAATAGTTGCTACTTTTTCTATTGTCGACCATTCGTCTTCTCTTACTCTAAATGGAAAATAGAGTCCTTCCGGTAATTGCAAACTAGCATCTTTAATATTTTCTATTACCCAGTGAGAAGGCTGATGTCGAATCGACGTCGTTTCGATGCCGATGTCATCGAAAACTCATCGAATCGAAATTGACATCGAAAATCAGGCCATTTCGATCAAATTCTTTTACATCAAGAAATACTTGTTTCCA
>NW_012077339.1:0-698 GCF_000956235.1 Wasmannia auropunctata
ATATAGTCATTTATCTAGTCTACAGGAGCATAACCGCCGACTCATAGAGGTACTTAATAGACTGTGCAAAAATAATCTGAAATTACAACCAAATAAATGCGAATTTCTCCGCAAGGAAGTAACCTATCTAGGGCATATAATCACGGAAGGGGGAATAAAACCTGACCCCGAAAAGCTTAGGGCCGTAAAAGAATTTCCGGTTCCTAAAAAAGTCAAGGATATACAATCCTTCCTAGGTCTAGCCGGTTACTACCGCAAATTCATAGAAAATTTCTTAAAGATTGCAAAACCGCTTACAAAGCTAATTCAAAAGAATACATCTTTTGTTTAGACCGAAGAGCAGCAACGCGCATTTGACACGTTAAAAGAAAAGTTAATTACGACACCGGTCTTGAATTACCCGGATTTCTCGCAGCAGTTCACGGTCACTACCGACGCTTCAGATTACGCCATCGGAGCCGTACTATCGCAAAGAGCCTTGGGGCAAGACCGACCAATTGCGTACTCTAGCAGAATTCTGAACAAGGCCGAACAAAATTATAACACGACCGAGAAAGAATTGCTGGCGATAGTATGGGCCGTAAAATATTTTCGTCCGTATGTATACGGTACTAAAGGAGGGGTGTCAATAAGGCCGTTTTTTGGACCACGTCAGAATCGCTCCAAACTGTGGTATTTTCTTCCTACCGATGTAGCTC
>NW_012077340.1:0-393 GCF_000956235.1 Wasmannia auropunctata
GAGTCGCGCGGCAAATAATGCAATAAAATGAGATATTTTGGTCGATTAATCGTGACGCGACAGACGACGCGACGCGCTCAGTGGGAACGCACTCTTAACAGTGTTTTCTATGGACAAACCTTTGAGTATATAAATATAAAGGGAGAATATTGGCTCGAAAACTGTGTCCAAGATGCGAGAGAGAAAAGTAGACATATGTACGACGTTGTACAGTTCGTGCCATTAATGCCTGGGGTCCGATTTTAGGGTCCACGTTTCGTTCTTAATTATTTTTACGTCCATGACTAAGCTGCGTCAGTAAAGAGCATCAGTATAGTGCAAATGTGTTTTGACAGCTAGCCGATGTAACCTCAGTTTTGAATCGCATGTTTTAAAGATCGGAAGAGCACACGT
>NW_012077341.1:0-499 GCF_000956235.1 Wasmannia auropunctata
CAAAGTTACAGCATTTTAAAGTAACTTTTGTATTTTTCTCATGTTATAATTGGCATTAGCCGATGTGCACTATAGGTAGGATGGCGATTGAATTTTGCACCGTGTGTATATGTGTGTATGTTTTACATACGTCCGCACGCACACAATGTGCAAAATCCGATTACCAACCTCCCTATGATGCACATTGGATGATACCGATCATACATGAGAAAATTGCAAAGTTTGACAGAATATACGGACTTCCTAAAATTTTTCTCGGGGATGCGGTTTGCAGCGTCATAAAGTTTAAACCTTTCTTTTTAATTAAAAAAAAAAACAGGTTGCTACGTTTTTTTTCACAAAGTTATAGCATTTTAAAGTAATCCTTGTATTTTTCTCATGTATGGTCGGCATTATCTAATGTGCACTATAGGGAGGTTGGCAAACGGATTTTGCACATTGTGTGCGTGCGGGCGTGTGTAAACATACATACAAACACACACGGTGTGCAAAATCCGAT
>NW_012077342.1:0-398 GCF_000956235.1 Wasmannia auropunctata
TAAACGCGCGCCCTCACAGCGACATTACTTTCGATATCATTTTCGATCTACGCAACTCGATCCACAAAGCGGCCAAGAGATAGCGTGCGAGATAGGCAAGAGCAGATTGTTTGTCGAACCTCACGTGCGAGAGGACGTCTTATTTTTACTTGCTGTATATCTCCGAATAAAGAAGTGTGTTGTTAATCGGGTATCTTGCTTAAGTAATAAGAGCCCATCCTCGGTGCATCCACGTTTATTCCCTTACACATATATATACAGTCACCAAACTAATTGACCGGACACTGCGTTAATATATCGATAATTTCTAAAAATTCAAGATAGAGCAACTTTGTCAAAAATTATCGTAACATAACGATCGAAAAAGCATTTCACATCTTAAAGTCTCTACTTTTGAA
>NW_012077343.1:0-660 GCF_000956235.1 Wasmannia auropunctata
ACGTGTGCTCTTCCGATCTTGTTTATATGCACGCGACACAAGTACGAGTTCCTATAGTAATAGTTTTTGTGTTGTGATATTTCAAGAGATAATTGCACACAAAAAGAAAGTACAAATTTGTTTATTTTTATTTAATGTAGTTTACATAAAAATGTTTTTGTTTTTGTTTTAATTGTACTTTAAATAGAAAGATAGAAGGTTCCAAAAAGTAAAGTTTTTCCAGGTAAGGTTCAGAAAGTAAGGTTTTTCCATTTTTTATTTTATATACTAAAAATTGTGACAACCGTTCGTTTCAGCGCTCGGACTAGCTCGCCGGAGCCAGGGCTAAAACGTGGTTCGTGCGGAGGGAAAGGCGCGGGATCAGAGTAATCAGAGATTCGAGGTTCGGTGGTATGGTAATTTACGTTTATTTCGTGATTGTCAGGCACCCCCTTGGGATGGAGGCCCTGTTACATCAGAGTTTATTACGCGCGGACGGACGTATTTACAGCTATGTACAAGAAGAGTTTTTATTATGTGAGGCCTTTGGCCCCGTGCTCGCGTCGGTGGGGTCGGTCGGACGGGCGGTACGCGGGCGCGGTAGCGAAATCGCTCCCCTGCTTTTGCGGTGCGGGTATGAGGGTAAGGAGCCGAACCTCTGCGTGCCCGGTGTCTAGATAA
>NW_012077344.1:0-426 GCF_000956235.1 Wasmannia auropunctata
GTGCTCTCAGACTGTGCTCTACGCTATACGCTATCTTGGTCTACGCAGGCTGGTGCTTCTACGTAAGCTGAAGGCTGTACGCAGGTAAGTATGTAAGCTCAAACTCTTTATAATTAATGAATCTGAATGAATTTAAATCAAGTTAACTGAATTTACTTTTGTAGGTAAGTAAATAGACAGGGGGGATTGTCAATCAACGAATGAGGGCCATCGGGGGTGCGACGTGTGCGGATGAAAGGTAGGGAGGTAAGACGGGAGGTAGCATGCCACAAGATGTCGCTACTTCCAATGAGGTAGTATGCCACAAGATGTCGCTACCGTCTGTCATGCCATCCCCACTCGTTACCGCACACGTGCCTCACCCCGCTGGCCAAAGTTTCATGTTGGCGGGAAACTCTCATTGTTTCACTAGGGAGTGGACGTACT
>NW_012077345.1:0-316 GCF_000956235.1 Wasmannia auropunctata
AGTGATTCTGTCTTTAATTTAAAAAAAAAATAGCTAAATGATACATATCTTTATAAAACTGTTGTACAATTAAAAAATAAAATTTAAGTAATGCAGTCTTTAATTGAAAATAAACTTTAATTATTCAAATTAGTACAATAAAGGAGCCGTTGAGCCAAGCTGGGTGTATGCTAATAATCGATATTTGTTTTGATGGTAAACAATCTGTTTAATATATATAAATATAAATAACTAGTGTACAAACGTTTCGACCCTTTTACATAATGGTCATCTTCAGTGGGAACATAACTTCAATATAACAATTTCAATATAAGAC
>NW_012077346.1:0-901 GCF_000956235.1 Wasmannia auropunctata
TTGGATATATTATTTTTAATGTCAAATTGTTTTACATATGTATTTAATTTCTCAAAACTGTTTTATTTATATTTTCTTCTTTCTAATTTTTGCTTATCAAATATATTATATATTGCAAAATTCTAAACAGTATTATAAAAGAAACTGTTATATTATTTGATAATGCGTTCTAATTTGTATTTTAAGTATTCATTAGCAACATTAAAAGATATTATTAAATTATAAAAATAATTTCTATGTTGTTGAAGCATGTGGCTATTGAAAAATATCTTTGCGGTATTTATTTCATTTGTTAGTTACATGTGAAAAAATCATTGAATAAAACTGTATCAACCAGATCCGGTCTCCCTAAATATAATAAATATTTATTAGCAACATTAAAAGATAATTTTGTATAAATGTTTCTTTCCGATTGAAACATTGGAAAACACAAACACTAATCATGTTTTTGTCTTTTCTTTTCTTACCACCTACGATTGCTCTTCAATAAATTTTGTAAAATCATTTTATGTCTTTATTATATACATATATGTGATAAGGGAAAGCGGGCTTGTTTATAGTCCGCAATAATGCGAGTATTTATGGAAAACAATGTCTTTATTTGCTTGTGCGTACAATTCGAAAGACTGTTACTTTGACAGTACATACTACTTGACATATGCGTGATAGTAATACGTGACTGACAGAAGGCGCTCTACCGTAATCTAACTTAAGTAGCGAGATCAAACTAATTATAAATCAATGAAATTACTATTTAAATAAATGTAATTGACGCAAATGATTAAATTAACTAAAAGTAAATAGTAAATTAAAGTAGCTTCTTAATTATTACAAATACGAAAAATCCATTTGTATCATAATCACTAATATGGTCGCAATTTTCCCATAAAACTGAGATCGG
>NW_012077347.1:0-317 GCF_000956235.1 Wasmannia auropunctata
CGTGTGCTCTTCCGATCTTTAACGTTTAATTTGCAGAATCTCGCTTCGATATGTTTTTTCACAAGAATCTTGAAATGATAATCTTCTATTTTACATCAAGAATCAGCTTTGTAGAATAAGAACATCTAAATCAGAATTTCAAGTCAAGATTGCACATCCATGAAATAAAACTTGTACAGGAACTTATTTGACATTCATATATATATATATATATATATATATATAAACCTAAAAATAGAAATTGTAGTACAACATTATTACACTGTGATTAACCCCTCACAATTTGAGACGACTGGAATAGATAATCTTGGCAATGG
>NW_012077348.1:0-684 GCF_000956235.1 Wasmannia auropunctata
ATTTTAACGTTTGAAGAAATATTTTTTTAATGTTTAAAAAATGTTTATTTTAACGTTTGAAGTAATATTTTTTAATGTTTTAAAAATATTAATGTTAACTTATTTAATGTTAGAAAAAAACATTTTTTTAACATTTAAAAAAACGTTTATTTTAATATTAAAAAAATGTTTTTTGGCATTTAATAAACATTTGACGTTTAGAAAATGTTTATTTAAAATTTTAAAAAGTTTCACATATAAAATATACATGTTTTTGTGGCAAAAACATTATTTATATCTCATACTAACAATAAGTGCACATATGAATAGTACATAAATAATTATGACATGTCTAAACTTCGATTAGATATTAGTTAAAACAAAAAATAAGTAATAAGTAAGTATTCATATATAATTTAAATCTGAAAAACTATATATCTTTTTGCTAAAGATTTATCGTAAACATGTGACACTTTTTATTGTTAAAACTCGGTTAGCAACAAACTACAATTAAAAAAATTTCATAACTTGAAGACATATACATAACAACGAATGGAAAGCATAACATGTTTTGTTGTCGACATGTTTTCATCATGCTTAAGGTAAAACTTGTAATCTTTTATTACAAACATGTTGCTGTAATGTTACCGACAACATAATGTATGTACCACTATTGCTTATCATTTGCTCTTGAAATTTCATCAA
>NW_012077349.1:0-346 GCF_000956235.1 Wasmannia auropunctata
AATGCTACTTCATTGGATACTGCCCTAATGGTTACAAGTTTTGGAATTCGGAGGAAGGAAAAATTATCACGGGAAAAGATGTTATATTCGACGAGACAAAATTTACTTTTGAAGGCCTACCAAGTGAGGATTGGATTCATCAAACAGAAGAATTAGAAGAACAATCCAGAAAGAACACACTAGGAGATGAAGATGAATCTAAAGAAGACCAAAACATGGAACAATTAGCTGAAGATGAGAATCTGGAAAGTATAGAACCTGAAGAAAAAGGATATACAGAAACTCCTCGTCGAAGCACTCGAGTAAAGAAGAAACCTCGTCACGATCGGAAGAGCACACGTCTGAA
>NW_012077350.1:0-374 GCF_000956235.1 Wasmannia auropunctata
TGCCTAGAGATTTTCCACTATTCAAGTGCTGTGAGTGGTGGTCAATTGGGATGTGTTCAATCGGGTGCCACCCTTACAAAGCGTACAATGTAAGTAGCGCTTATCTGGAATTTCACACACACATTAAATAAATCTTTAGTTAAAATATCTTAAAAACTAAATCTATAATAAAAGAAAAATCTAATAACACTTTTGAAGTACAATATTGATGCAAACAAATCCGATTACAAGATCAAAACAATCGCTGAGTTCTTAAGATCAATAATTTTGCGAAATATGATAATTTTTCTAGTTCAATCTTTATGTAAGTTGATGTATAAAGTGATTTTGTTCTTTAAAAGACTTTCAATGTTTTATTTTGTCAATTATTATAT
>NW_012077351.1:0-382 GCF_000956235.1 Wasmannia auropunctata
TTTTATTCGATCGCTAGCGTGCTGCAGCCAATGTTTTATAAATGTTTTTATGTCGTTTCTAGAAACATTTTTTATTTTCGACTCACAGTCAAAAAGAAGTCAAAAAATATACTTTTTGGAATACTTTTTTAACTATCAAAAAGGAATTCTTTTTTACTTCATTTCGAACAGATTACGCGAATTCGAAAAGAACTCAAGAAAGTGAATTCTTTTTAAAATCAAAAGGATCAGTGGTGCTATCTGAGTATATTACTACATAATTACAATTAATAAAAAGAATATAAAAACATCTGTTTACAATTAAATAAATTTATTAATAATTCTTAATTATTTACTTGTTTATAATAATTATTAATTAATAATAATTGATAATATAATAATA
>NW_012077352.1:0-467 GCF_000956235.1 Wasmannia auropunctata
ACGTGTGCTCTTCCGATCTTTGCATATTTTTAAATGTTCCTCATTGAGCGATAATATTTTTACTGTTGGCATAGAAGAAGTTTGTTTAAAAGGCTACAGAATACCTTTTTGGGATACGTCAATAGATATGAGCAGCAGTGATGAGGAAAATCATCCTGCAACTCTCCACTACATAGTCATTGGTATTATACATAATGAAAAATTCTAAAATTTAAGTTATATTTTGTTTGATTGTTTTTTATGGTCCTTTTGGTTTTTTCTTTGCTTTTTTATATCAAAAGATGCAATATCTTTTGCAGTCCTGCCAAGTATTCTTTTATCTGCTCCTTTTACTTTCGCACTATCAGTTGTGTGATTTATAAATATAAAAGGGGAAATTGAATAAATTTTAAATTAAATATCTTGTTAAAATAACGTTCGTAAAATAATATTACGACGAAATAATTCATAACATTATGCGTTAAACA
>NW_012077353.1:0-390 GCF_000956235.1 Wasmannia auropunctata
TGCTCTTCAGAGAAATTTACAACTTCAAATATTTTATAATAATAAACCGATTGGTTATTGGCCATAATAAATAAAAGTATCGTTATAAATGCTACAGGGATTTCTTGCCTGTAAAAACTTATATTTTTAATAATTTAATTAAATATTACATTATATAATTCTATTCTTTTATAATTCTGAATACTGATTAGGGATAAGAATGAGATAAAGATCTGATGCATAAGATTTCGAAATATTTTAACCTGTAGAACAAGAATGTAGTCAATCTTTCTACTATTTATTGTGAAATATTTGTTGTGAAATATTTGTGACAATTCTCTTATGAATAATTATTATTAAAAAAAAATTTTGTTGAAAGCCATTGATAAAATTATTTTAACATATAACACT
>NW_012077354.1:0-604 GCF_000956235.1 Wasmannia auropunctata
ATATTAAATGTCACAGTTATATAAAAGTGTATATAAAAGATAATAAATAATTCAAAATAAAACATATTAAATAATAAAAAATAAAAAATAATTTGTGGTAAACGTCTAAACATTTTCTAAAATCTAACTAAATCTATAATTGTATGAAATGTATTAATTTTAAAGCGTAGTAAATTTAAAAATAAATATAATTCGGTATTCAGTTGACAAAATTAAACCATAATTGATTCTTTGTTATTAAGGCAAATATATATTAAGTTCAAAACAATATGAGTTTTATCAGTACGGGATTGTCTAATGATTATAAAATTAGCAAATAAAAATATAATTAAGGTGAAATCGGTACACAGACAAATTTTAAAACAAACGGTTATAACAATATAACTTTGCTATATTATAATTGTTTATTTTAAAATTTGACACTGTAACGATTTCACTTTATTTATATTTTTTTTCGTTTACTTAATAATCATTTGACAATACTGACAATTTAGCTTTGGATTTAATAAATTGCTTATTGTTGGCCTTTATTTGTTTTATCTTTTTGTAATATTAATCAATTTTACATTTATAATGTATACTGAGTCGACAAGGCACACAGGGG
>NW_012077355.1:0-761 GCF_000956235.1 Wasmannia auropunctata
AAGGTCAAATAACCGATATCCTTTAGTATTTTCACAGTATCCTACAAAAAGATGCAGTTTTCCTTTGACATCCCATTTATTTCTCTGATTTTTGGGAATGTGTACGTATGCCAAACAGCCAAAAACTTTTAAATGACTAAGATCTTTCTTACCAGTCCATAATTCTTCTGGTGTTTTTCTTCTAATTGCCTTATGAGGAGAACGATTTTTAACATAGACCGCAGTATTCACTGCCTCTGCCCACATCTTCTGATCCGAACCTGCGTCTTGCATAATGCAACGTGCTTTTTCAACAATTGTACGATTTGTCCTCTCAGCAACGCCATTCTGTTCTGGTGTATACGGAACCGTAAGTTGATGCTTGATACTTTCCGACTTAAGGGGTTATACTTGCAGCGCGAAAGATGACGATATTTTCACGATTTTTTTTTTGACAGCAAAATAAAAATTTATTTAAAAACTATTAATGGTATCATTTAGTACATATTTTGGAGTACATGTTAAATTTTTTTTGTTAAAAAATATTTAAAAATGGCGGAACTGCAGCTGTTGTCCTGGAGCGCCTAGTTTTCAGCGGTGGACAAGATTACTCGAGAACGGATCATCTGAAATCAAAATCAAAATAAAAAAATTTCGTTAATATATTGTATTATCTAGTAGATGAACAAAGAATTTGTCAAAATTTCAATTATTAAAAAAATGGCAACGGTTTAAACAAAAAGTTCATTTTTCAAGGTGTTAAATTTTCGAGTTTTTTGCCG
>NW_012077356.1:0-951 GCF_000956235.1 Wasmannia auropunctata
TATTACGNGAAACTATGAACTCTATCTTTGCTCCGATTTACGCGTGTGGTACGATTCGCGCGTGTTGAACCTACCTTAGCGTCGCTGGAAGAATTCCAAGAACGTGACAGCGGGTGACATTATTGCGTATATTGAACTTGTTAGTTAATATAAATAAGTTTAATCCTTTGCACGCGGGATGTCATATCCAGTTACCGCGAGAAATTATAACGAAGAAAGTCGTGAACATGCAATCTATGGACAATGCATGTTTCGCATGGTCGGTGGTAGCTGCTCTATATCCAACTAAAAATCACACGGAACGGGAATCGTCGTATCCGCATTATAAATCCGTGTTACATCTCAAGGACATTGATTTTCCAATCACGTTAAGTCAAATAAAAAAGTTTGAGAATCTCAACGCAATCTCCATCAATGTATATACCATTGAGAACCAGGCACAAGTATCGATCCTACCGATTCACCTCGCTGACACGAAGAAGGAAAAGCATGTCAATTTACTGTACGTGGAGAAAGATGGTGTGGGACATTTTACATGGATCAAGAATTTTTTGTTCCGCCTAGTTAGCTCGCAACTGAGCAAAAACGCGCACAAGAAATACATTTGCGATAGGTATGTATAATAAAAACTTTAAAAAAATTCTTTTGAAATAAACAATTCAACAATGTAAATAAATTGATTTTTCAAATGCCTGCACTATTTTAGTTCGAGCGAAAAGTTGGAGGTCCACATCATAGACTGCGGGGAGATGAATGAATGCGCGATCAGGTTACCAAGTAAAGACGACAAGTGGGTAAGTTTTAACAACTACAGCAGGAAGGAACGTGTCCCATTTGTTATGTATGCCGACCTGGAATGTATCCTGACAAAAATGGAGAGAGATCCTGAAACACCGAGCTACAAATATCAGCATCATCAAGTATTTAGCATCTGTCTCTTATACACATCTC
>NW_012077357.1:0-772 GCF_000956235.1 Wasmannia auropunctata
CTTCAGATCTAATTTTAAAATTCAAAATGGCTAATCCAATAATTCAAATAATTACCAGTTCCATCATTTTGAATTTAATTCGGAAATTTTGATCTTAGATTACGCTTTTGGGATCCTAAGGAATCCCTCGAACATTATTATAAGAAATATTCAAATTGTTTATTCAAATTTGCAGTATAAAATATCGATTTTTTCATATTTTTCAAAAATTTATATAAAACAACGTAGCAAAAAATTTGGAAAATACTTAAAATATCCTAAACAAGTGTCTCAATTGCCATTTTAATATTGATAAATAGTCTAGTAGAAAATAAGTTTTTATTTTCAAGAAAGTACAAATTTTGACTACGTGTTATAGTAATTTTTAGTTATAGTAATTACGTAAATAAAAATTTATAGTTGCCTACTTTTTTAAACGTTTATTCATGTTTTTGATACTTTTAAAAAATAAAAAAACCGATATTTAACGTCAAGAAATTCATCAAAATAATTAAAAACTGGGCAGGAATACTGAGCGTCCTCGACACAAATGGTTAATATATTCTACCATTTCTTAAATAATTTCAACAAAAAAAATCAATGTTATTGCATAGAAGAGAACTCATATAAGCTTAAATAACTTGTAAAAGCATTCATATAAAAATATTATTAATAATAATATATGTCTCAGAATGAAATATTTGTAAATATATTTGCATACATTGTGTGCAAAAACTAACCGAATGTACAAAATATATTAACTTGCCTTGTGAACCAATAAATTGGGTGATAT
>NW_012077358.1:0-359 GCF_000956235.1 Wasmannia auropunctata
CCATGATGGAAGACGGTGTTAATAAGAAGCAAAATAAGGAGAATATGGAGGTAAATATTTATTATGCATATATAATTTTTACATGTTAATGATTGATTTCTATTTATCTCTTCCGACAATTTGTAGGTAGATGAATTCGAGGAAGAATTGTTGTCTGACGAAATGCAAGCCCCTCAGTCTGTTTGGCCTCCACGAAGTTAGCCCCCCACTTTTAGAATTAAATAATTTCGACAGTTGTGCTGAATTGTGCTAGGTTTGTGCTACATTGTGCTAGAATATTAGACCTCTAATGCGGAAAATGCGTCAATTAATTAAAAAAAACCATTTTTTTAATCAGAGATCGGAAGAGCACACGTCTG
>NW_012077359.1:0-314 GCF_000956235.1 Wasmannia auropunctata
TAATGAAATTATTAAAAAGAATATAATAAAGAAATCTTTAAAAAACTTACGAAGCGCAGCTTTTCCAGTTGAGATTAATCCGAATATTGCAACGTTAAATATACTAACAGCGTAGAACAACATGTTCTTTCTTTGATATTCCCACGAATGATTCTACTTACTGGTTATAAATGCTGAGTCTTATATAATTTCTGTTCTTAAACAACTTATATAATTTCTTAAGTAACATAATGAAATTGAATAACATTTACATGTATAAACAGTAGGAGATAAAAAAATTAATCCTTTGACTACGGTTGACACAGAGTTGTACC
>NW_012077360.1:0-728 GCF_000956235.1 Wasmannia auropunctata
GAAACTTGTGAGAATGCGAATTTTACGACTTTGCATCAGAATTATACATTTGTTTTGCATTTTTTAACTGTAACACACAGAGAGAAAACGATTTCTTTGAATTTAATAAATTTTATTGTATTTAAACAAATTTGTTATTTGAAAAGGTCCAAACAAACCAATGTTTGGATCAATAAGTACGAATGTTTGAATTTGAAACAATGTATATCTTTGTCTTAAATAAATTGCATAGAACAACGTATATCAAAATATTTGGCTATTTTCACATAAATAAATTATTTGTTTCATTGATCGTATTTATTATAATCAAATAATACAGGATTCAGTTGAACGATATTACTTCAAATAATAGAGTTATTTCCGTTAAATAATAGAGATTTTTTAAACGAAACAACCAAATTTTTATTCAAATAAATGTTTCGTATAAGCATATGTTGTTTCAATGAAACAAATATCACTCAAATAGGAATTATAAATCTAAAGAAATTTTTTTCTCTACGCAATAAAATTTTAATTAATTATTTATTAACCGTTTAAAAAAAATAAAATAATTTAAGCAATATTTTAGATAAAAGTTATACAGGGTGTCCCAAAACTCACGGATTTCCTTTTAAGTGAAGATTCTTTAGAATATTCTAAGACGAAAATCCTAATACGAAAATGTCGAGGTTATAATAGTTTTTAAATTAGTAGCGATTAAAGTAGGCTAATCATAGACTGTCTCTTAT
>NW_012077361.1:0-417 GCF_000956235.1 Wasmannia auropunctata
AAATATAAAATCCCTTTAAATGCTTTAGCTGCCCTTTTGAATGTTCTTATAAAGTATGTAATCCAGTTGTCATTTTTACCGAAAGATCCAAGAACGCTCTTGAAAACACCCCGAAAAACAAACATAGTGTAGCAGGAGAAACGTATTGGCATTACGATCTTAATAATATAGTCGAACACATAACAAGTGAGTATGTAAATCTTTCTGTTGTAAATATAAAGTTAATTTTAAACGTAGACGGCTTAAAAAGTAAGCACATATCTGGTTCTTTGCTCGATGTTACCAGGAACCATAGCCCAATACAGAATATTTATAAATGATTTATATTACATTAATTGTAAACAAGAAAAAGATAAATACGTTATTTTAAAAAATAAATCTGTTATTTGTATTGTAAACATTATTCAAACACAAAAT
>NW_012077362.1:0-335 GCF_000956235.1 Wasmannia auropunctata
ATATGATCAATAAAACTACAAAAAAATTTAAAAATAATAATTAATTTAATATAATAATTACTGAATATTTAAAAAAATTGTCATAATTCTGTATGCATTTATCATTTTCGTCTTATTGTTTCGTCACGTTTTCTGTAATGTTTCTGTAAACAATATCAATTATCATTTTATATCATTTTTGCTCTCTCATAATCGTTACTTCTTTTCCGCAACCCAATTGCTAAAAGCATCCTCTTAATACCTCTTCAACAAGCAACACCTACAACTTTTCGTCTGCAACACAAGTCTCGATCCTATTGCACTTATCTATATATTCCTAAGATCGGAAGAGCACA
>NW_012077363.1:0-500 GCF_000956235.1 Wasmannia auropunctata
TTATAAACTTGAATGCGATCGTAAAAATGTTTTGATTTAGGATGATTTCCAGAAATAATTCATAAAGTTCATATGGAGGTTGTGGTAAAGGATCTAGTTTAACAGAACCATGACTACAGCAATCGTTAAATGAATTTCCTTTATTAGCTACTTTTTCAGATATAAAATGTTTTGCCCCACAATGTTCACAACATATATTTATTTTACCAATTTAATGTTCTTCTAAATTTTGTAATTGAGTAACATTAGATTATATTTATATTTGTATATATTTATATTTGTATTTGTATATCTATATATATTTATATATCATATAATATATTATTTATATTTGTATTTGTATATCATATATTTATATTTGTATATCTTTTTTCTAATATTCGATTTCTTTTATACCATCTTATCTGTTTACTTTTATTGCTTGTATTTGATTTTAAATTTATTGTGTAATCATTTCTTACAGTATTTTCAAATAATTCTTCATGCTGTCTCTTATACAC
>NW_012077364.1:0-394 GCF_000956235.1 Wasmannia auropunctata
CCGTCTTCTTAAATGTTTTACTAAAATAAAAAAATATATATGTATATTTATATATAAATAAAAATTTCTAAAAAAATATCGTTGAATTCTAAATGCGTGGGCAAATAATATTACTATAATACTATTATTTATTAATAAATAAAAATTTACATACGACAGAGTATAGGAATTAATATAAATTACGGTATCTAATCAAAATGTCAAAAGAACGATCGAATAGGAGTTAAGAATTATATATTTTGTAATTATCACTATATTTGTACCTATATAGGGTGGGACAAATGGTGACAAATGTAGGTTTCAGTTTTTACAAAAATCTAGCCCATATACATGACTTATGGAAACTCTAATAAAGTTTTTTGTATATTTGAAAGTGGAAAGTCTCTTTTAGTGA
>NW_012077365.1:0-322 GCF_000956235.1 Wasmannia auropunctata
TGATAAGTAATTTTGGAGGTGATAAGATCAAGGTCTTTATATCGCTAAAACCAACGTAAATCCAATGTAAAAATTATAGAATTCAAAATGATGAATCCAAGATGACAAATCCAAACTGATAAATTTTATCTCGTTCTTTATTGAACCTTGGAATAACCGACAAGGAGGTGGAGACTATCCTTACTCGAAAAAATTGTATCAAATTGAAAAAAGTAAGACCTTTGTATCTTAAATATATAATACGACTTCGAAAAAGAAACTGTTGTTAAATCATGAAAAAACCTAAGTGGCTTTATCTTCAATATATAACATGTCTCTTATA
>NW_012077366.1:0-303 GCF_000956235.1 Wasmannia auropunctata
CCACAAATGGTGTACTGTTTCTAGAATAAAGATAATAATACACCATAGTTCGCATATTTGCAAAATATTAATTATTACCTATAAAATATATATTATATACACTACTCAACAAAAAATAGGGAACACTTTTAAAACGCTCAAAATTGGACAGTATTCAAATCGCTGTAATTCAGTGAAAAATTATCGTAGACAAAAAATTAAAAAAGCATTTTAAAGCTTGAAACTTATACTTTAACATGCTTTTTATCGTTTTTCAAAATCTTTTATCTCAACAGTTTTATATTTAAAAGAATATCAGGTTAT
>NW_012077367.1:0-323 GCF_000956235.1 Wasmannia auropunctata
ATAGATTGCTCATGCTTCGACAGAAAAAATAGAGAAATTCGAAGGTAATTGGTCCATAAACTCGTAATTTATTTGAGGTAGTATCAGTGGTAGGGAAAGAGAGGGGAGTTGAGCAGAGCCAACTTGATCCACTCTTGATCCATCAGTGTAGAAAACGACAGCATTGTCAATAACACTATTAAAAGTTTAAAAAGTCTTTGAAGTTGCGATATAGTAAAAGAGTCAGCGTGCAGTAAAAAGTCATCTTGTGAATAATAGGTTTCAGAAATAAGTAATGTCGAGGTGTGAGTATAACTGAATCTTGATAAGATCGGAAGAGCACA
>NW_012077368.1:0-415 GCF_000956235.1 Wasmannia auropunctata
ACACACACGCGCGCGCGCGCGCGCGCATATGTGTATGTTTGATATAAGTGTGTATGTATATTTTATAAATATACAGGGTGTCCCATTTTATATTTGACAGTCAAATATTTGGAAATTGCGAGATTTGAGAGAAAAATGTTTCAGACAAAAGTTGTAGGGTTTCGAGGGGGACATAAGATGATAATATTGATTTGATTTGACCCTGAGTGGCGTCAAGGTCAGGACAAGGTCACTTTGAATTTTTTTAATGGAACCTTCCATTTTTTGTTGCATATTCTTATAACGTTGTATATTCTTATGTCTCCCTCGAAACCCTACAACTTTTGTCTGAAACATTTTTCTCTCAAACTTCGCGATTTCCAAATATTTGACTGTCAAATATAAAATGGGACACCCTGTATATATGTATATATAT
>NW_012077369.1:0-2298 GCF_000956235.1 Wasmannia auropunctata
CTTGCACTTATTTGTTAAGTTGTTGATATTCCTTTATCTTTTTCTTTTATATATACACACAATTATTTTTCTCACAACACAATACAAAAGAAACATGTAAATATAAATTCTTTTTGATAAAAACTAAATCCTTTATTGGAATTTCCGACTTGCTATTATACAAAGATTTACAAATTGAAAGAAGAATTACAAAAATACGAAGTCAATTTTAATTTTATTAATTTGTTCACAAGTGAACGCAAGAAACTTACAAGTTAAAAAAAAAACAGTTTTAAATAAATTTTAAATTTCAACAAAAGTAGACAAAATGAAAATTCTAATGCTCTTAGCGAAGCATTTTAAACCTCTATTAAAAAGAGAGTTTACATTAGCTAACAAAATTGTATAAGTGTGTGATATGCGCATATTAAACTTCTTTAAATCTAAGAATTTTAATTTTGCAGAAAATTTTGTAAAATTCCCTGACTTTTCCCTGATTTCCATGACCGTTTTCAATTTCCCTGATTTTTCCCTGATTTCCAGTTTTATGGCAATCCTGATTATTCAGTAACTCTATTAAATAACAATACTATTAAATAAAAGCGTTTCTTCGATAAAAGCCCAAATAAATCTGTGACACCATAAAACATTCGCTCTTAACTAGTCACAAATCGCTAATTAGTTTTCGAATCATGTACATCAATGTCCCATAACTTAATAACGCTTAATAACTGAGTTGTCCGTGTATCATGGCTCTAAAAGATACCGTAATGTTTCGCTTATAAAAAGATATATCTTACGAAAAAAAAAACTTGGGTCGGGACGCTGTTATGTCTCCTGATTGCATAATCATTTGATATATTTTCTCTTTTATATGTCCTAAGGAGGAAGGAATTACAGGATATAATTAAAAGAATACATACTTGTTGATGTACCAGCATGTGTCTCTGCAGATTGTTCAGTCTGTTGAACTCGCGACCGCACACTTCGCAATCAAATTTCTTGTCAGGATCATGATACTTCTTGTGCATAATCAGGTCGGTCACGTGATGGAAGGTCTTTTGGCATATCTCGCACGGGTATTTACGTTGCTCGTTATGCATATGGGATTCTTCGTGTTTCGTTAAACTGGCCTTATCCATGAACCGCCGGCCGCAGTAAATGCAAGGAAGCGGTCGCGATTGAGAGTTGTGCAGTGTCAAGTGACGACGTAGCGCCGTGGACGTAGGGAAGTTTTTATGGCATTCCAAGCACTGGAACGGTCGATCGCCGGTATGAGTCTTTCGATGACGAGCAAGCGAACCTTGATCTGGATACCTGAAAAACAAAAAATTTGATTTTTTGAGACAATTTCAATTATTAAGAATTTAATTAGATAAAATAATAAGATAGGTAAGTAAGAGGACGCATAAAATTATACAAAGTCCTATATGAAGCAATAAATATACATATAATATACATATAATAATAATAAAATACATATATATATATATAAATATACATATATATATTATTGCTTCATATAGAGCTTCGTATAATCCTATGCGTTTTATCTCTTACTACCTATTATCTATATCTATCTTATGAAATTTTATATATATATATATATATATATATATATATATATATATACATATAGGGTGTCCGCCAAAATTCGCGAATCAAAATATCATAGCAAGAAAGTCTTCGAAAAATTAAGTAAAAAAATTATTTGTAAATTTTTATTTTAAGCAGTAGTTTTTGAGATATAAGAATTTAAATTTAGCCAATTATAGATCACGATTAAACAGAAACATATCCGTGAGCGCATCGATAGTATTAGTGATTGTGCACTTCACGCGCGTACTAAATTATCTATAATTGGCTAAATTTAAACTCTTATATCTCAAAAACTACTGCTTAAAATAAAAATTTACAAATAACTTTTTTACTTATTTTTTTAAGACTTTCTTGCTATAATATTTTGATTCGCGAATTTCGAGACACCCTGTATACAGGGTGTCCCAAAATTGGCGCATTCGGAGTACAGGACGTGATACTTTGTGCTAAAAGGAACAACTTTTTCCTTTAGCAAATTTTGATCTGACAAATAATTTTGGCAGGAGAGCTGGTTAAAGTTAACGAATAATCGCTCTTGTCCATGCGGCGCTCAGGGCCGGCGCGCGCTCCTCCATTCACTTGTTCCTAATTCTTGGCTAATATTTACAAGTAATGTTTTAAGATACTAATACGGCTCTGTTATAATTAGTTTACGACATTTTAAGACTGTTTAAACAGTCTTAAATATTAATACTGAGTCGACAAGGCACACAGGGGATA
>NW_012077370.1:0-346 GCF_000956235.1 Wasmannia auropunctata
AAAAGAAAACACCTGAGAGAATTATGCAATTAACTCAATTTAAAATTCTTTTAAATTTTATTTTAGTATAGATTTATGATTTATATTTTTGAAATTTAGTGTATGAAAACTTTATAATTCAAAACTATCAACGAATAAACATTTTTCTCCTAAATTTTCTAAAAAAAGTAGTTGCAGCTTGTTCAATGAAATGGATATGGAAATTGTGAAAACGCTTAAAGTCGTAAATGACACAGCAGAACGAGGAGTTAAGCTTATGCAGGATTTTATCAAATTTTATCGAAAACTAAGGAGAAAAAATAACTTTTTTATATCGTATCATATTAAAGAATTCAGTATCCAAATG
>NW_012077371.1:0-850 GCF_000956235.1 Wasmannia auropunctata
AGAAAACTTATTCTATAGCTTATTAATTTGTTTCACGGAGCTATGACACGTGCTTAGCTTCGGAGCAGCCGGAAACGATCTGCCGGTCTCGTCGCTAATTGCTCGCGGCCCACCGTCGCGTCGGAGCCACCTGTCTTTCCGATTGCAGCGCTAATTATTAATATATTGAGAGCGCGGTTTTTCAAAATTAATATTTCAACACTATGAACTACGTGTGAGTATCTAAATGGCTGTAAAAAATGATTGTTCAATAACAGCAATAAATGGTAAAGGAAATGTAATCGTTGCTTTATGTTCCATCTAACTTTCAAGACAACGAGATGGATAGTTATAATTATATGTAAATATCGTGAATAATATGGTCGTAGTATCACACTCTGAAATTACATGCATGCAAAGAACATAAAATTATCAAATATGTAAGATTTCGTACTTCCTTGTAGTATTTTAGAATATAGTACGAAACATAATATGATAATATTTGAATAAAAGAGGAGTAATATTATTTGGGTAGTTATGAATATTATAACGACATGCTAAATTACAGTGATATACTATTATAGTAACAGAACCGTGCAATCATCAATAATAATAATCAATAATAATATTTCAAGATAATAATTCGCAATGTGGCAAGGAAAATTCAGCAATGGTAAATAAAATATCAATTATCAATAGTGATAACGAGGAAGCAGGAAATAATAATGAATATCATTGGATGTACATATATAAGTGTGTATATACTTGAACAAAATATAATTGTACATAAGACAAATGAATACAGGGAGTGGAATATATGAATATATATATATATATATATATATATATATATATATAATTATTGCGAGGT
>NW_012077372.1:0-344 GCF_000956235.1 Wasmannia auropunctata
AGAGTTAATTTTAAAAATAATTATTCATTTCATATTACAATGTTACAATTGTTTAAAATTAGATTACTTTAATAAAATAAATACAATATAAATGATCAAATAAATTTAATACTTAACTTGTAAATTAAGTTTATATAAAATAAAGTATTATATTTTTGCGAGCGTTATACCCATTATCGTAAATTTTTATTCTAAACAAATTGTCCAATTGTTCAGGATTTTATAGACAAAACATTGGCATTTAGAATAGGTAGAAGAAATTTTTAACTTGGGAAAAAGATCAATAAGTTAAGAGGTTAATGAGTTAAAGTTTATGTATTTTAAGAAAAGTAGTTGAAATTATA
>NW_012077373.1:0-680 GCF_000956235.1 Wasmannia auropunctata
ACGGGAAAGTCACTACAAATAACTAGAAACTATAAATTGAAAAATGATTTTATAAATCAAGATATTAATTTTTCTGTAACTCAAAGTCGGGTGATAGTCATTTTTTCAAAATTCTTTTTATAAATTTACAAATGAAATTATACTATTACTACAAATAACTAAAAACAAAATATTAATCTTTTCTTACTATAAACTTATTTTAATAAAAGTCGGGTGCCAAGTTCACGTAGGTAAATTAGCGTATAAACGAGTACGGATGGTGTGCGTACAGAGGCGTTTATAATTATTTCACGAAAATGATACTTCGGAAAATAACTTTATTACACATGGTTGAATTCGTCTTAAAATACCCTTTAATCTAGTAAAAAAAAATTTTGAAAAATTAAAAAAAAATGTTAGGTGGTGGGCATAAACAAAAAAATAAACAATAAAAAAATTATTTTAAATTAAAATTATAAAGTACTTTAAAGCCATTCAACTTTTATTCAGAACATTTTTTTCTATCTCTCATAGTTTCGATAATATTTGCATTGAAAAAATAAAACCGATTTTTTTCTAAGGGATGTTTCACCCCCTTAACGTGCGACTCAGCACGAATGCAAAAATTGTAGTATCTTATTTTTGTCTGTAGTTTAACATATCCAAAGCTTATTGAAATCAGAGATCGGAAGAGCACACGT
>NW_012077374.1:0-382 GCF_000956235.1 Wasmannia auropunctata
CTCTTACACTCTGCATTTTTGTGATTAATTGCGTAACCTCGTGTTTTGCAACGAAATATATATTAAAAATAAATGTAATCACGTGACTATTGCGGTAGTTTACCACATCTTTTTTTTGTTTTTCAATATGATCTGCAATACTATATATATAAATATATACAAATAATATATATATAAGTCGCCAGCACCAAAGAATATGAAAATAAATAAATTGTATTTTTAATATATACCTACATATACAACTGATTTTTTTTTAAATTATTGGTCTCTCACTTTCCGATAATTAGGTCAAAATTATAAAATAAACCAATAGACGCAAAGAGATATGTTTTTATAGTAAAAAGTTTTCAAACCCATTTAAGAATCAATTTTGCAATAACTA
>NW_012077375.1:0-577 GCF_000956235.1 Wasmannia auropunctata
TGGAGTTACAATAATAAGTATGAATGGGGTCCTCGAGACCCAAATGTGTACTTAATTACGTCGGAAAAATAGAAGTGTATACTCCTAGAGTTATACATCTATAGTTATTGAAACATCAATTTGTGATACATTGTGCATAACTCATTTTGTGTATGAATATTGCTACTGTTTCTAAGTAAAAAATATCAGTTCCTCAAAAGATGGCAATATTTTTTCTTGCAAGCTAAATTGAAGGATACTTGCTCAATTTCTATTTTAACAATTATATAATAACATTCTTAATTATTTATGCAATATAATTAACAACAATAAAGTATATCGCTTATATATATGTACATACATCTGATTAAAAATATTAACTAGAAACTATTAGTTGCAAAATAATATAAATTAAACAAAAATAAAATGATCTTTTATTGAGAATTATATTACAATTTTACATCTGTGCAATCAAGGATTTTATTCTATTGCTTTTTTACATTGAGAAAACATCTGGACATTTAAATTCTTCTAAAATAAAAACAAAATTAAATATAATAGTTATGAAATATGATTATATATATATATATATATATAT
>NW_012077376.1:0-564 GCF_000956235.1 Wasmannia auropunctata
ACATTATACGAAGTTATACGATTTAGTTCACATATAATTAACAAATAAGTGTTGAGTTTATAAATGAAATTTATGTTTTTAAGTTTTATAATTTAGAAACAAAAATCGAATTTATGTTGCACTTATATATTTATATACAGTCAAGTTAAAATAAAGTTTATTTATATAAATATAAACTTAGGTCTGTATATATAAAGTTCTGTTAATAAAACATACGTTGCATGTCTTTCTTGTAACATTACAAAACTACAAAATTACATTTTTTTATTTAGGCACTTTATTAAAAAAAAAGCCAACACCTTTTCAAAACAGAATGCAAAGCATATATCGAAAACATTGTATTGATTTCTTAAGACAATGTATATTTTTTGTTCTTATATATAATATTGTCAAAACATTTTATTATGTTTAAAATAAATAATTAGTATAATATTAATATTTTCTTTTAATACCAATCTTGTTCGTAATAATATAGTATTCTAAAATGCATTATATTATATGAAATAATAATTATAGTATGAAAAATCATTTTTAGTGTTATGCGAACTTATTTTTATTAAGTAA
>NW_012077377.1:0-1144 GCF_000956235.1 Wasmannia auropunctata
ATGTGTATAAGAGACAGCCCATATTAGTGGGATATCAATAACTAAAATTTTTAAATTGTCGAAACATAGGAAATTATTAAATTTTATATTTTTTATATTAGAGTTTTCAGTACAAAATTCTTTAAAATATCCCGCTATTATCGGGTTTGATTTATCTCGAACAGTTGGTACCCGAGAAACATTTGTACCCGTACATATATAATAAGATATAATAACGCATGTATTTTATTATTAAATGTATTCCTTTGTAACCAAAATTCCAAAATATAAGAATCATTCTATTTATGCATTTTCAATGAGGAAGAACATTTTTCGTATGCGAATTTATGTATACTAGATGCGATAACAGTCGTTGATGCGCTACTAAAATCATTATTATCATTATTATCGCGAGCAATTTGAAAGATTTATTATTTGTTCCCTCCTGTAACAGAACTGCTAACGCTTAATGGATCACTTAACTTTTTTTTTGTGGATGAACCTTGCGGAATTCAATATAGAATTACGTTTGCTCTCCATCATGATGATTGTTCTTTTTTTGTGTCGGATACTAATTTGCGTACACTCGGTGAAGGGACCTCGATGTGACCAATTATCCATCTTTGTTCGCGGAAAAATCGCGATCATTTCACGCTATCTATTAAGATTCATAAAACTTTAGAATGTAAACCTTGAAGGCAATCATTCATATGCGTTTAATAGATCGTTTAAATTGTATTTTACTGAAATAAAATATAGATGCGCTTCCATAAAAAAACGCAAAATGTAGAATTGTATTAATTTTTTAACCATATATATATATATAATAGTATTGTCAATCGATTTATTCATTGTACTAACTTTTTATCACGATTTAGCTTCTAATTTAATCATTGTCTTACTCTAAAGCTTTACTTATTATTTTTGTGTATTGAATATTTCTGTAAAATTTTTTTACAATTGATCAATGTTTGAACGACGCAAAACCATAACACATAAATTTATTATCGACATTAGCAATATAGCTCGCATTAGATAAAATTTAATAAGTTTCGTATAATCTCAAGTTGATAATAAAAAATAAATACTTAATTAATTTTTATTATTCAATATTTCAGTAATGATAAATTTCTGTCTCTTATACACATCTCTGAGCGGGCTGGCA
>NW_012077378.1:0-1633 GCF_000956235.1 Wasmannia auropunctata
TTTTGCTATTTGATCATTACAAAATAACTCTAAAAGATGTGATCTTTTTTTAAGAAATACATATCTGCGATCTGTTTTTACTTCTATTATGTTTTCATTAGTTTAATATGGAATTTATTGCTTAAGTAACTTATACTATGATATGTATTAACTTACCCGGCTATCGGGGTAAATTGACTACATTGCAGTATGTTCGTATTTCACTTATTATAAAGAAACTATACAGTATACAGAATCGTTCCTGGCATGAAAATGTAGAGAAAGGTTCATTCTACCATATTAATATAGTTTAATCATAATAAATTCATAATAATTGTTTAGAAACAGGAATGTCTAAATTGTGAAAACTGTGCCAACGAGCTCCGGTCTCCCCTAATCGATTTGCTTTCCAAAAAAAACGGTAAGTTCTAACATTCATTTAATATTTAAAAATAAAGATTGAGTATTCAAATTAATAAATAATAAACTATTTGCATTAAACTATCTATTGATATTACGTTAATAATAAAATATTTCTTGTTTCACTAAATTTGTCATTTAAAAGATAAATTTAAGTAAAATTAAATTAGCAATTTTTATCAAGTATCATAATAAGCGATATATATAATATTATAAAGTATTATAATATTATATTATATCGCATGCACGTATCGGAGATATTTTATGAATATATTATAAGAAATAATAATTACAGAAAATATTGACAACATGAAATTCGAAATTTTCATTATTTTCGTTATGATTGCTATGGTTGTGGTTGCTTCTGGAAAAGAATGTACTCATCACAATGGTCTTGTAAGTATTTATATATATATTATGAAAGAATCGTTTCTCCGCATTAAAAAAACAGACAAAGAAAACGATGTTAGAATTTAAAATAATTTTTAATTTGTGCTCTGTTTTCTATGCGTAATGCATATAATCTTATTAATCCTAAACACACCTGGGTAAAATTTACCTGTACCATTTTTGAAGTGCGTGCCATTCCGACAGGGAAGAAGTGGGGTCGCAATGTGGGGGGAAAAAACTTACAAGTATCCTTTACAACCTTCCATCACGTCATTCCACTTGATATTGCCATTCCAGCCACGCATAAAGTTCAACAATCGGTCTAGTTCACTCGGTCAAATGAATGTTTTTTAAAGTGAAGCCATATAAAGTATTTTTCTTTTGAAAATACCACTCATGTTCTTTTAGAAACTATGCTTTCCATTTTTTAATTTGCCTCTGAAAAGAAGAATCTGCGATGTAGAAGAAAAATCAGCCTTTTTTGGAAAAGATATAAAAGCTGATTTACATTTTTGCAAATAGTTCATGTCCTTAAGATCTTTGAGTGTTATTATCCATTTAGTCACCTTTCTTACTGTCTGGCGTATAGATTTAAAAAAAAGTTCTAAATCGATGCGTTTGAACCGAAGTTACGTAACAAAATAGATAGGCCGGGTACATTTTACCCAGTGTGGTAGACAAATAGGGTGACAAATAGGAGATGGAGATCCTTCGTACACTTTTGGAAGTTTTGCTTCCCAAACTGTATTAAATGCTTTTACACTACTTAAGTTTGTATCAATAAATTATATAGATATCCAGTTACAATAAAAACATGCAATTAAAATAGATCGGAAGAGCACAC
>NW_012077379.1:0-325 GCF_000956235.1 Wasmannia auropunctata
CAACGCCAGACACATGTTTCGCTGGAACGAACGATTTCTCTTTCCATTTTTCGCCTCTAAACGTATAAGTTTCAAAAATCCAAACGCGCCATCAAATTTTTGGTCATTTTCAATTTTATCTTTTCTCTAAAGCTATATTCAGTACGTATTACTGAGTGGGGAACGTCAATTTACAAAGTAAAATTTGCTGGGCATGTGCGCATTAATAATAATGTGACATTAATAGCGTGATATTTAATAATGCGTAAATATTTTGGAAAACTTTTCTTATTAAATGGCAGATCTTTAATGGAGAATTTTTGAACTGGGAACTGAAATATCAACA
>NW_012077380.1:0-722 GCF_000956235.1 Wasmannia auropunctata
TTGATTTATGATCAATGTCAAATCGATTTCGCAGTTTGAATCGACAGGAGGTCGACGTGGGAGTCAAAAAAGCATCGATGTCGATGTCAATTTCGATCTCATTTCGAACCCACTTTTCGACGTCGAATCGACGTCGGGTCGACAAATTGTTTCTCACTGGGACGCTCTTTGCATCGTTCCACTCATGGTGTAAGAATAAGTGGAATAATTATTAATTAATAATAAATAATTATAATATAATATAATATATATTATACATATATATTATTATATTATAATTATTAATTAATAATTAATTATTGGATTTGTGGTGTATTCTTACATATGGTTCCACTTAACGCTCACAACGCTCAGCGAACATTACAGCGACTAACTTTAAGGCGATGCTGGAATACCGACATTTGCATATTCTAATGGATAACTCCGAAACGACTGAACGGATTTAAAAACGCTTTTACAGAATTGAAATAGACATAAAATGTCATCGCGCTAGGTATATATGAGTAGTGAAAACGAAAAAATATTAAAAAATTACCTTTTTTGGGGATTGTAACCTATCACCTGACGTAAACATTTTATTGGTATAAAAGTTCAGTAGCTCATATGTACAAAAAAAGTACCTAGCGCACATCGGATTACTTGCATAAATAATACAAGACGTTTTGAGCTACGATTGGAAACATAGAAAAAAAGTTGTTTATTAGAATGCAATTTGTGGTAAT
>NW_012077380.1:1928-6207 GCF_000956235.1 Wasmannia auropunctata
CTGGAGTTCAGACGTGTGCTCTTCCGATCTATTTATATCTGAAATATAACATAAAATTGTTTTTTTTTACATTTTTATTATTTTTATTAGAAATAAGACTTTAATTTTAATTTAGCCGCGTTTGTTTGTAAGTTTGTTAAACATAAAAATAAGCTTGTTCTTTTATTACTTTAGCGTATTGTTCGTACTGTATTCTATCTGTTTGTATTGTATCGTATACACATACAAACAGTATATACAGTTTTATGCAACATATAGTTTTTGTGACACATATAAGATCCATATGAGAAACGCAACTAATATAATAAAATTGATATGACGAAACAAAGAATAATAGATATAGAGAATTTATCAAAAATCTTACGAAATTAAGTTGTTTTCCGATTTTTTATTCGATCGCTAGCGTGCTGCAGCCAACGTTTTATAAATGTTTTTATGTCGTTTCTAGAAACATTTTTTATTTTCGACTCACAGTAAAAAAGAAGTCAAAAAATATACTTTTTGGAATACTTTTTTAACTATCAAAAAGGAATTCTTTTTTACTTCATTTCAAACAGATTACGCGAATTTGAAAAGAACTCAAGAAAGTGAATTCTTTTTGAAATCAAAAGGATCAGTGGTGCTATCTGGGTAACTTACTTTTCGAAAGCTGGAGACTTGTAAAATGAAAAGGCTATATCTTCAGTAAAATCTGTGTAACTGACAAGGATCCAAGAGATACTTGTAGCACAATTGCGACGGTTCTAATGCGAAGTTCGTATTGATCGCTGTATTTATAGTTTATATCATCTGGAGTATCGTACGGCGAATCCCATAGAGGTAAAACATTTAATTAAAAGAAAGGAGTTTCCCCGAAATGTGAGTCCCGTTTTCAAACTAACGGCAGAGTTGGTCCTGTTTTCAAAGCAAAGAAAAGGATTGGCCATCTTGCATTATTAAACCGTGACTCTCTAGAAATTTAGTATCGATTAACCAATGTCTCGGACAAACTCGTTGCACGACATTAGTATAACGGGCTTTAGGGTTTAAGCTTGTCGGTCATGCGCCATATGCATGGTTTGCAAAGCAACACTGAGAAAAATTTCTAATGGATTTGATTGGAAATAACCGTTTATCCTTTTCCGAACATTTTTCGATCGGTAAACGGATCGGATACAAAATAATCATTTCTTTTATCCGATGAAACGTAAACGGAAAATGAGCCGCCATATTGTTATTCGTTAAAATTTCGTAGGCTTAATACACAACTTTATATATTATTATATCTTTAAATAATTTCTTATCTAAACCAATTAATTCATCTGGTATATGAGATATGATAGCTTATTTATTTTATAAAATAATTGTACAATGATTTTTTTTTCTTTTTATGTTGTAATTTATGTTATGTGTGAGTTTTTGTCTTAGAATGCTCTCCAGAATCTGCCAGTAAAAGAACGACTTTTTGTGAGACACCCTGTATAAAATTATTTAATTTTATTTAAACTTCCTACTAATATAAGTAGTTGGTAATTATTGAGAATAAAGGAGCTACCTCTGATGACCTTGATCTTAACATATGTTGTCAAGGTCATGACCCTAAATGACCTTCAAAAGGTTTTAGCCAGCAGTTATCCTTTGTTAAAAAGTTATTAACAAAAAAAGTAACAAAAAAATAATCCCAATTGGGGGTTGGGGGAGAAGCCCCTCCCCCCCACCTATCACATACCTAATATTTATATTATTGTAGAAACAGAAAATATGTACTTTAATGCTCCTACTTGTTCAGTAAAACGAAGATTTGTTAATAAATATTTAACTTATTATATATACTTTCTACCTTACGTAGGGGTCCGTCTAATCTTTTCGGTATCCATTATTTTTAGTATATTGTAGACTCATTTATTTAGTAAGGTAAAGATTTAATAAATATTTCTACCTTGCGTAGGGGTCTGTCTAATCTTTTCGATATCTGTTATTTTTAGTCTAGTATAGTATAATTTAGTATAGATTCATACATTGAATAAGACGAATATTTATTACATATTGAGACCTTACAATTTCACAATTAATTAAATTGAATATTTTTAAATCTTGTTCTTACTAAATAAATAAGTCTACAACTACTAAAAATAACGGATATCAAAAAATTAGACAGAATTCTATGCAAGGTAGAAATATTTATTAAATCTTTGCTTTACTAAATAAATGAGTCTACAACATACTTAAATAAATAAATACCTAAAAGATTAGACTGACTCCTACATAAGGTATAAAGACGTATGATGAATCACAAGTATAGAAGCATTCAGACATGTGTTTTTTTGGTATCTATTATTTTTAATATATTGTAGACTCTTTTATTTAGTAAGACAAAAATTTAATAGATAATAATTTTATTCGTTATCAGTTATACAGACTTATTAATAGCTAGGGTACAATGGATAGGACTAAAACCAATTGAAAATCACTCAGAGTTATGACTTTGACTTAACATATGTCAAGATTAAAATCATTGGAGATCTATAATAAATAATTATTATTAATTTTTATAACGTTTTTTATTAATAACTTCTTAGCAAAGGACGATCGCCGGTCAAAACCTTTTGAGAGTCACTCAGGGGCATGACCTTGACAACATATCAAAGATCAAAGTCATTGGAAGTGACTCCCCTATTCTCAATAATTACCTCATTAAATATTTTGAACGAAACATCTACAACAGCCTGAATAGACGCTTCAGCTTCTGCACTGCAAAAGTTTTGAAATGATATAGTACATCCTTTTGTTTTTTTTTAATAAACTCTACCAAATTCTATTGAACATTTTGCTTCAGCACTTGCTTTTACAGTATTTTTTAATTTTGATTTCATTTCATTGTTGATGGTGTTGATAACAGTTTGAACTGACATACTTGCTCCCATCTTTATAAAAAAGAAAAATCAGTATTGTTTGTTGAATATAGAAGAGTCAGGAGTTTATTTAACTTTATTATAGAATAAAATAGAATAGAATCTTTATTACTTCTAGCTTATACAATAGTCATAAAAGGGACTTGGTTTACAATTTTTTTATCTACACTATCCATCTATTCCTTCTATTTTGGTCTTTAAAATTTAAATCGTTCCCTCACCAAAATCATCGTGCTTATATGCTAGCTTTCTTATTCCTATCCTTATTTATTCTATATTTTCAAAATTTCCTATCTTAGCCAACTGAGCCCTCTTCCCCTCCAGCGTTCCTTAGCCAAGGAAGAGACTTCGAATTCCTTCCTATCCATTTATCTCCTCACTTTTCTATTTTATCTTATATACTATCCTTAAATTGTAAATACTTTTCTATACCTACTCTGTTACATCACACATTTACATTTCTCAATTTTTCATTCCTATATTTTACATTATACACATCAAACTTCTAATTCATCATTCTATTACAAATCTTTAATTCATTTCCCGCGGCTGAAGTGTGTCGCACTTTAACTAATCTAACCTCTGATTCCCTAAACATAACTATTTTCTTTACCATCCTCCTAGCCTCCTTTCCTGTTTTCTTATCCTATTACTCTTCGGGATCTTTCTATTCCCTTTCCTCTTCTTATTCCTCCCTTGTTGTCTTCTCTCTTCATGCTCTTTTCACTCTTTGCATCTCTCACTTTCCTAGTTTCTTTTTTTCTTTTCTTTTCTATTACAGCTTATAATTCATCGATTCTTTTGTCCCATACTCCTTTACTATTCTTTCCTTTAATTCTTATACTTAATTCATTCCATCCTTTTCCTATTTCTCTTTCGCTGTCTCTTCTCTCTGCCCTCCTAGCTGACTACAGTCCTTTTTTATTTTTTAAAACTGTATAGTAGCATCCTTGTTATTCCTGCTTACCAGAAACCTGCATTATTTAAATTTTATCTTCTACCTTCCTTTATTCATTTCTCTTTTAATTCTGTCTCATGCACCTTTTATTTAAACTTCCGCTACCTTCTCCCTTTACTATCTGCTAAAGTTCGCCGTTGTTTCCTGCTTATCACTTCTCTTTCCTTCCTTCTGCTCTTTCCCAGCTTCTTCCTTTTCCTTTTGTTCTGCTTCTTTTCCTAATTTCTTCTCCTTGTGGTTTTTTGCTTACAGATTCCATCCTCTATTGTCAGCATTGTTTCTGTCTTCTTTCTATCCCAATTCTTGCTCTTCTTCTCCTATTACAACGCTTAAACTATTCCTTTACATATATATATTTCCTTATTCCTAAACTGTTCCACCTTTACTTATACCACTTTACCTATACCCAAGGAGAACAGAAAAGTCAAAA
>NW_012077381.1:0-601 GCF_000956235.1 Wasmannia auropunctata
AATAAGCATAAATATCAATAAACTGAATAGTACTGATAACACTGTGCTACAGTAAAATTTTCTTCGAAGTGCAACCATACGTTTCCCATAATAAAAATAAAAACAAAGATAAATATTTAAAGATAAAAAAAGAAATAATATATTATATTAAAAAAAAATCCGGATAAGTTAATAATTATAATAAAAGTGAAAAAAAATAATTATTTTGAAATTATGATTTAAAGATAAATTATGAATTTAAAAAATCCGGGTAAGTTATAATATAGACAGTTAGTGTCTATGTGTCCAAATGTCAGTCCAGTTTGTGCCACTTTTTTTGTAACTAAAATACAAAAAGAAATTACGAGTAACATTAATTATCAAATTTATATATATATATATATATATATATACATTTATGTGTATATATGTAGGTATATATTAAACATTTTGTTTTACCTCTTATTTAATGCCCTCTATATTGACGTCTGCCCCAATGGTAATGGGCAAATGAAAGTTGAAATAAAAATTTCATAAAATGCTGCTGCCGGCGACGTATTCCTGCCGCTCTGCCCCTCCATCTTCGACGATCTGTATAATCAAGGTAATATATATATATATA
>NW_012077382.1:0-560 GCF_000956235.1 Wasmannia auropunctata
TTAGAGTACATTGTCTGGGAAGATATGGCGGTTCAGGATGTTCGTACGATAAATCTTTTACAGTATCATTACTCCACTGTCTCGATTGTTTATATAAAAGTTCCTCTCCAATTGCTATTCGAGTTTCACCTTTTATTGCTCGTTTCTCCTCATGCGGTATTCCAGAAGTATCCACAGTGTGAACTCTTAAAATAATACCAGTGTCAGGAGCTGGTTCAAATACAGTATGAGCCTTAAATTTGGCACCGCATTCCTTACAGAAACCATATATTTTTAAATATGTTTCTGCTTCTGTGGATTCAAAAACTTTGCCATATTTAAATATATAAATACATGGTAGTTTATATTTCAAAAAACAAGCTTTAGAAATGAT
The DNA here is from genome assembly GCF_000956235.1 of Wasmannia auropunctata. Taxonomy (NCBI): domain Eukaryota; kingdom Metazoa; phylum Arthropoda; class Insecta; order Hymenoptera; family Formicidae; genus Wasmannia; species Wasmannia auropunctata. The sequence continues at coordinate 374 of NW_012077382.1, forward strand.
ATCCGTCCAACCGGTTTTAAGTACATTACACACAATTTTTCATTTCTAAAGCTTGTTTTTTGAAATATAAACTACCATGTGTTTATATATTTAAATATGGCAAAGTTTTTGAATCCACAGAAGCAGAAACATATTTAAAAATATATGGTTTCTGTAAGCGGTGCCAAATTTAAGGCTCATACTGTAT
>NW_012077383.1:0-794 GCF_000956235.1 Wasmannia auropunctata
ATATGTATCCTTCTTGAGCTTTGATAAAACCATGTGCCAAGCGCTTTTAATGCAATTCGATTGATTTTATAGTAACGATCTGCCACTGACGCAGATTCCATCTTCAACAAAAATCGAAGTGCAAAAGAAGCAAATTTATTGAGAAAATTCTGCCTCAATGTTAAATATTTCATATGATATTTTGTGGTAAAACTTTGCAAAGACATGTAATCATGAAATTATCAAAATTGCGTAATGGCAAGTAAATTTATTGAATTTATTATAACAGGAACATATACAATAAATATAATCCGGTTGAAACAACAGAAAAATTTTATTTAATCAAAAAGTTATAAAATTCATCACGCTAAGAGTACACACTCTTATTTTGCCTACATAAAGTACACACTTGGATCTCGGAGACCTCATCCATACTTATTATTGTAACTCCAAAAAAATAGAATTATTTTAATTAATTTTTTTTTTCAATCGATAGAAAATTGATCAAAAAACAAGTCTATAATTGACAAAAGTCGATAAAATTATAGAGTTCCAAGATACACGAGTTCAAAGAAAAAGGAAAGTTCAAAAACGCGAAAAATCTCGATTTAGCATCTTTTTAAAAAAATCATATCTCTTTTGTTTATAGACTGGTTTGAAAATTCTGAAAAGGCACACTTGAAATAGTAATAAAAAAATTTGGCGATCCGATATTTTAATTTTTTAACAAAACTGCAAGCAGTCCCGGGGCCCCCACGCTCATTTCAACTGTTCATTGCTCAGTAGTTAAGCGACAATTGCCGCGCGTCAACACG
>NW_012077384.1:0-366 GCF_000956235.1 Wasmannia auropunctata
ATTTTTTCTGTCGAAGCATGAGCAATCTATAGAATCCTCATATTACTGCCGGACTCTGACATCATGGACGCAGTAATCGTTACGGACGCGAAAAGCGTATTGCAAACATTACAGAACAAATACAACTACTGCAAATACAACTACCTCATTCCGCTTATTAGAGCAAAACTTGTATAATATAATATAAAGAAGAAAAATAGAGAAAATGGCAAGAAATATATTAAGAAATTTAAACATAAGCAAAAATAATATTTGAAATACACAGAATGCATATATATTTGTTGCTATTTTCTATGTCTATCTTTCTTCTTTATACATTATTTATGTATGTACATATAAAACGATTTATATATGTATATATATATA
>NW_012077385.1:0-457 GCF_000956235.1 Wasmannia auropunctata
TCGTCAGTGGCATCTTCTCGGCCATCTTGGAAGAGCTTGTACCATTTATAAACATTTTTTTTACTCAGAGCAGACTCACCGTATACCACTGTTAACATTTCAAGTATTTTGGAGCACTTAATTCCATTTTTTACACAAAACATAATACAAAGTCTTTGATCCATTTTTTTTGGATAGCAAAAAATCGCCGAGCACACCGAAACACGTCTAACCTTTGTATCTGTCAAAAACAAACTAAATATGCTGTTACGTCCAATCCCCGGGAAATGATTTATCTTTGAAGTAGGGAAAAATCAAAGAGAGTCCCGTTTAGGAACGAGGCTGGATTCGAGGGAAGGAGGGGGGGGGATACGGAAGGACCAGATAGCCTGATGTCTCGCAAATAGGCGCGGTGGCATATGTGCGAGTCGAAGGCGCTTAAACCGGACTTGACAGGCGAGTCAACGTCCTGAAGGGA
>NW_012077386.1:0-345 GCF_000956235.1 Wasmannia auropunctata
CGTGTGCTCTTCCGATCTATGTTCAAATAAGCATAACTTTGCGAAAAAAATCATAGACCTCAACAACCTCACGTTTTTCCTCCCTGGAAGATTGAAGTGGATTTTTCAAAGTTAAATAATAGATTTCATGATGCCATTGTAATCTTATAAATTTTAATCCAATATCTCAAACCATTCAACAGAAATTTTTCAAGTGGCCTGTTTTAAATACCTCACCCTGTATATTATGTATATAATTCGGCATATAATAAATATTATTAAAAAAATTTTCTTAAAAATTGTTAATCTATGGCTGATCAATTACTAATTTACTTTGAGTTTGACAAAAATTTTGTGAGAGAAAAA
>NW_012077387.1:0-697 GCF_000956235.1 Wasmannia auropunctata
TTTATTAATTACAATTTATACGCGTTTCTAATTTTTGAAAACATCGAGATTTGAACCTGAGATCCCTAGAACTGCAGACTTGTACGCTAACGCTGAGCTAATGATACTTCGTATCATCGTACAAAGGATTTATTCTTTTCATTATATATTCTATATCTCTCGTGTTTAAACAATTACTAACAGCCAACTTTAACATCGGCGAAATACAACCGCCCCAACGCTGGTATTCAACGGTATTCAGCCGGACGAATACACGTTTATTAGCCAATCTTTAAAAATTAATATCTCGTTAATGATTGCGAATTTTGCAAAATGGTACAGGACTTTTCTGTTAGTTTAATCTGCTCTAGCAGTTCACAAGATTTGATACAGTTATTACCGGACACTTTGTATGTAGCAATTCAATTTTAAACCGATCGAGCAATCTGGATTGGTTCGGAGAAATATTTTTGTTTTATATTATCTATAGTGTTTAAAAATATAGATGTATAAAATAAAAATAAAATGACACAAAAAGCGCTAATAGCATCTCTTTAAACGTATTCCTGATGCTGAAAATTAGAATAAATCTATCATATTTGTAATATATTTTATATGTATCAGTAGTATAACATTTGTTAATTGCTGAAAAATTACAATTGTTCCATCTATGTTATGTATTTTGAGTTACGTGTGAGAGATCGGAAGAGCACACGTC
>NW_012077388.1:0-351 GCF_000956235.1 Wasmannia auropunctata
ATTAATGCACAAAATTTATGTGTTAAGTTAACAGGATTGATAAAACCTTCCCCGGAAAAAAATCCTGGATACGCTCATAAATTTCCAAATAAATAATGAGTAATCGATTATGTCGGTCTTTACAGGATGTATCTGCAAGATATATGATTTAACGATAAAGGATCTTAATTATTAATGCGTGCGTGCGTGCGTGCGTGTGAAAAAGAAAGATGGACTCAATAGATCGTTATTATAGTTTAAAGCTTGCCTCACAATTCTCTTGATTAATTTTGAAGGCAATTTCTCTCGGATATCTGTTTGCAAACACATTTGGTTGGACCGTAGAACTTCATTTATAATGCTGTATACAGG
>NW_012077389.1:0-443 GCF_000956235.1 Wasmannia auropunctata
CTTGACGATCCTGGTGTGCGCCATGGTCCAGGAATCCGTAAGTCTTTATTAGCGCAAATATGATCGTTTATCAATGAATTTTTGAAAAATGATAATTTGAATGATAACGATTCTGTTCTGTGCAAAGGAACAAATCTTTAGGGGTCGTCGTCGATACTATGGATGCGGACGTCGTTGTTGCCGCACATCAAGTACAGTTAGAACAATAATTATAAGAAATAATACTGGAGGAGATACCGGAAGAAAAAGACGCGAGATCATAGATACGATTCCACTTGAAATAAACGATTTGGAATAAAAGAATAACAGATGCGAAAACTATCGCGGATGGAAACAACAATGAAATGTTAAGATTTTATTAAAAAATTATGTAACTACAGTTATATTACTTAAATAGATAGACTACTTTAAGTAGTATCTAAAATTGAAGATCGGAAGAGCAC
>NW_012077390.1:0-628 GCF_000956235.1 Wasmannia auropunctata
TATTTTTATTAAAGAAAAAGGACTTTGTAATTCACACGCGCAATCGTAATTACTTCGTTTTTTTTTGTTATTACCATGTAATGCAGTTGAAATAACGCGGTTATCGCGGATAAAATTGTAATTTAATTTTTTATTACATAATTAAAAATATATTATTCTATTACAATTGCGTAATAATATTTTATTTATGTTTTTAATTGTATAAGTTTATTGTAAGAGATATTGTGATAAGACTAAAACTATGTGATACTATAATGTCAGATACACGAAATTGTCGCGTGAACATGTCATTGTATCTTTTTTCGAAATAATTACAAATCAAATATTTGAAATAGCAAATTTTAGTGTTGTTATTTTGGACGCTTTCGTATAATCTGGCATTAGTAAAATCTCTCATGTATAATAAGCGATTTGTATTATATTGTATTTTATATTTCTATATGTACCTATTCTATTTTTGTATTGTATTTTATATTTCTATATGTACTTATTCAATTTTTGTGTTGTATTTTATATTTCTGTATGTATTTATTCTATTTTTCAATGTAAAACAATTTAATGTAAACAAATTTTAATGTTATAATGTAATGTACACTATTATAAGATCGGAAGAGCACACGTCTGAACT
>NW_012077391.1:0-2069 GCF_000956235.1 Wasmannia auropunctata
TGTGTGTGTGTGTATATATATTTGCCATTTCCCCAAATTCAATATACATACATTGTTTATAAAAGATATTAAAAGAAAAAAAGTATTATTTTATAACAATTAAAAATTCTAAAATATTTAATTAGGAAAAAATACCCTAAATTTCAAAATACTTAAAACAGTAATAACAAAGAACAATATAATGTTATGAAATTTATGTAAATAAAACACTATGATTATGTTGTAATCATATTAATTGTTTTTATTTTTTTTGTATCTTTCCTCACTTTAGAAACAAAAACCAAATATAATATAATAGAGACATATAATTACAATTTGTATTATTCTTAAAAATCTAAAATAGTACTATATATATTTCTTTGTTATATATATTTTAAAGAGTCCTTATATTTTACTATCGGCCGATAATCAGGCTGGAGGCAGCCACTCCTGCAACTTTTGGAAGAACTTTCCAGCTTATTTTTCCTAATATTTTTAAATATTTCAATATTTTTTTCAACTGAAAAAAGAAATTTAATTTTGTTCATATAACAAAGAAAAAATGTATTTTGGATGTTTCTAATTAAAATTATTTTTAAAAATAAAGAAATTTGCAGAAATAAAATCCTCAAAGCCCTATCTACATAAATCGTAAACGCACAACGCAAACGCAAACACGGAAAAAAAGAAAGAAACGTCGAAAAAAAAGAAAGAGAAAAACATCCGCGTTTGCGTTTGCATTTTGCGTTTACGACTCATGCAAATGGGCCTTAACAAATGCGAGAGAAAGAGAGAGAGAGAGAAAGAGAGAGAATTCTTTACATAAAATTATAATTACCAAATCACGTGCAAGAATATTATTATATTTATTATTCAAAAAATTACTTTAGAAATTACTTACGGCAGAACCCCAACGTAGTGGATCTGCTTCACTGATTGCATCAGCTTCGGAAATGGGTTTTGCTTTCACTTCAGGTGCTCCCATGATTGTTATAACCAAGATTATGGCAAATGCCAACAATAGATATGACAATCGCATTTTTAATATTTATTAAAATTCAAGTTCTATTAACCTACACGTTTCTTGGCAGCAATGCGTAGCGCTTATATAGACTATAAGAAACGCGATCTAGACATGACATTCGTATCTATTACAAAAGTATTAACATTTTATATTGCAATAACATTTAATATATATACATAAATATTATATGCATAATCATAATGTTTTTATTTTATGCAATAATACTTTATGTAATTTAAAAGATATAAAAATGATATATAATAAAAAAAATAAAACACACACGCGCACACACACTTGTGCAAAATCCGATCGCCAATCTCCTTATAATGCACATCGGGTAATGCCGACAGTATATAAGAAAAAAATAAGGGTTACTTTAAACACTGTAACTTTATGAAAAAAGTCGTAACAACTTGCTTTTTTTTTAATTAAAGAGAAAGGTTCGAGCTTTATAATGCTACAAATGACTTCCCTGAGAAAAATTTTATCAAGTCCGTGCATTCCGTCAAACTTTGTAATTTTTCGTATGGAAAACATGCTTTCAGATTTAAGGGGGTATTACTAATCTAGAGGCCAAATTTTTATGTTATTTTTGCGAATTTTATAAAAACAAAGTATAAAGTTTTTTTAGGACGGGGTTTTTTTTCTACATATTTATACATGTATACATATTTATACATATTTGTATGTTTCAAAATATTTGTATTTAAAAATAACTGTAAATAAGCGCTGTATACAATATGTACTGAGGTCACGAAAATAAATTGTCCACGGTTCCCATAATTCTGGCTGTTCTGTTCATTTAAAACAAAAAAAATCAAAAATATTCCTAATTAGTATGAGTTTAGCTGTAGCAGGTACCAGAACGAATAAAATATTGAAAATTAAAAAAATGACATTATTTTGAAAATTAAATTTCGATTTTTGTAATTATTTTTCACCATTAAAGAGTTGTAAAAATTAAAAAAATATATATTTTGACTTTGACGTTGTAGGGGCTATAGCCACGCATATGCTGAAAATGTGTGCACTAGCTCGATTTGATTGATCAATTGGTTTTCGAGAT
>NW_012077392.1:0-308 GCF_000956235.1 Wasmannia auropunctata
GTATCAGGTGATAGGAACCTATGTCAATCCGAACTTCGATGATTGCTCGTACAAAAAAAGCAATTAGTCGATCCAAAATTTACTGATTGATATATGAATATATCCATACGATATCCTCAATATCATGTCAAAATTAATTATATAATGTAACTAATAATAAAATTTCATATATATTTTATTATTCTAAATGTAATACAGAATAGAATTTATTACTTCAGCATTTTACATTAGCCAAGAAGAAACTTGGTTTACAAAAAATTCTTAAACACATTTATCCATCCATACCTTAACCTAGTCTATCTCTTTTC
>NW_012077393.1:0-1716 GCF_000956235.1 Wasmannia auropunctata
CTCTTCCGATCGCAACTTTTATTTGTTAAAATAATATTTTTTGGTTTAGATAAGATGTACCTAATATACGATACACTTGTATATACTTGGCGTAAATTATATATATACAGATTCCAGTAAATCACCTGTAATATTTCCAGAGATGATTCGGGGAATTAAAAAAAGAAAAAAGTTATACAAACATAGGTCCTAAAAAAGAAAAAAAATTATACAAACGTAGGTCTAAAAATATGGTAAGTCATTTCCGAGTTATAACCACTTTTATGTTAAAAAATTGTAATTTATTTTTCATAGTTATAATTATAATAACAATCATAATTTATAATAATGATCATAATAATTTATCTTTTTTCCAGAATTTACCACGTGGATACATAGTTTGCTTGGCATCCTTTTTTTTAATTTTTATTTATTTTTTCAATTTCTCATTATTTGTAAATACGATAACATGATTTTTAAAATAAAGGATAAACGTAAACGAGTATTTAAATCGAATTAAATAATATGTTCAAAATAATCACATCCAATATGAATGCTGGCCCTTATTCTTTTATAAAAGAAATTCCAAATACTTTGAAAAACATTTGGATCTTTTCAAACTATTATAATTAATATTCAATTAACTAAACTTGATTTAAATATCTATTTATGTTCATCCTTCATCCTAAAAATAATATAATCGTATTTAAAAATATTGAGAAAAAGACAAAGAAAATAAAAATTAAAAGTTAAAAAAATTAAAAACAAAAATGCCAAGCGAATTACCTATGTCTTTACATGGTAAATTCTGGGTACAAAAACGAACTATTATGACCAATTATGATTATTATTATAATTATGATTATGAAAAATAAAAACATTTTTTAACATAAAAGTGTCCATAACTCGAAGACGACTTATTTTCCGACTTATGTTTATATAACCTTTTTTTCTTTTTTTTTTTTTGAGTCACATTGCAAAATATTGCAGAAAATTTACTGAACACCCTGTATATGTATATATGTATATATGTATATGTATATTTATATTTAGTAATTGTAAAATTACCAGTATTATAATATATGCGTGAAATCACAACTTTTAACACTCGGAATTTTTTTTGTTATCCGAACAATTAGTTTTGTGATCGTACATTATACGTATGTGTATGTACGTGTAAGCACAATTTATATTTATATCTATATTACACATAATATGCATTTATATATACATGTAAATTGTGTATATACACATGTACATGACGTACAGGTGCGCGATCATGAAATTAATTGTTTGGACAACGAAAATTCCGAGTGTTAAAAGTTGTGATTTTTCACGCACGTATATTATAGCACTTGGTACTTAATTTCACAATTACTTGTCTAAACACATACATATAAATATGATTTTCTAATATAACACCTTGAAAAACTGTTTGAAGAAATCATCGATATATTAACGCATTGTCCGGATAATTAGTTTCGTGACTGTTTATACATATATTTGTATATACAGAGACTGCCAAAAATTCAGGTCCACATAAGTAATTTTTGAATGGTTCGTGATATTGGATTGAAATTTATAGGGTTTAAATAGCATCATAAGATCTATCATTAAACATTAAAAACATCCACTTCAACTCCTCTTGGGGTTTAGCGGGAAGTGAGGAGGGTTGAAAATCTTAAATGGCATTTGAGTGAGAGATTATTTGATCATTTGATGAGATCATTTCTCAGG
>NW_012077394.1:0-477 GCF_000956235.1 Wasmannia auropunctata
TTTTGTTTCGATTGACAATATGCGATTTCGTGTATGAAACTTTGCAATATTTTAGTTGAATACAATTGGAATAATTGAAATAAACGGGATTTAAATTTTAGATTTATTAAATCAGAGATTATTATTAAAGAATAATTATAATATTAAAATATTAACTTAGTATGAATAATTTACTTACATCGCCAAAAATTGCGATAAATAAATGAACTAATTTGCCTGTTGTCATCTTGATTACGTTACTTGATCGCATTATTATTAAAATGAGGCAAAGAGCTATTTTGTGCGGTAATTTATACCACTTACAAGGGACTCTCACAAAGTGCATAATAGCTACAGCATAGAGAAAATTATCCAAGCATCTTGACTTTCTTTGGATCACTTTCCACCCAAAAACTAGACCGGAAATAAAATAAATATAAATAATAAAATAATAAAATAAATTTTTTTTTTAATTTTGCGATGCTTGTCGTAGGGAAA
>NW_012077395.1:0-349 GCF_000956235.1 Wasmannia auropunctata
CATATGTATATTTAACATATTTATGAGATCAAGCAGGTTTTGATTTATTTAATTATTGTTTGATGCAGATTGTTAACAGAAATAAAACAGAATTTGTGTGCAACAGGTAACACAAATTTAATGCGGCAAATTTGTTAACAACTTTCAAATTTGCTGCTAATCTATCAGGTATATTAGCATATGTTGGACAGTTTTTGCTTATTATAAATGCAACATCTGCGTGTGTGAAGTCGGCATCATATCTTTTTGCACCAGATTTTGATGCAAATTCTATTTGCACCCGCAATAATTTTACATGCGATTCCAGATAAGTTATTGCAATATAAGTTACGCTGAAGATCGGAAGAGC
>NW_012077396.1:0-617 GCF_000956235.1 Wasmannia auropunctata
CTTTGAGAATCATTAGAATTATCACAAAAAGAGAATCAATTGCAACATTGATTTTATTAGATGTTTTTTAATCTCTGTATGTTAAAGTTACATGCGACGAAATGACACTATAAACGACATATTTTATAGAAATGTGCGTAATAAAAATCACTAAACTAATCTATTTTATAGATCATTTGGACTTGAAGAACATGTCTTTATCTTCTGAAAATAGCAATATAGCGGTTTTTCTGTTGCTGTAAAATATTTTATATTATTTTTAGCAAATATTGTACTATATATCAAAGTTATAATTTTTATGTATCAGTCATTATCAACGAGTATATGGGTTTACGATTTTCATTTTCCTGCTTCTTTAAATTTCGTGTAAGATAAAAATATTTGCAATTCAAAATATATGTATTTCGTGTGTAAAATAAAAATATTTATGTGATTAAAAAAAAACGTGCGTCTGTGTGCGTGTTGAATTTTATAGCTTGTGACACAATAGAAAATGTTAATATCTGTTCTGTCACAAGCTATAAAATATAACACACACACACACTTTTTTTAGTCACATAAATATTTTTATCTTACACACGAAATATATATATTTTGAATCGCAAATATTTTTATCT
>NW_012077397.1:0-460 GCF_000956235.1 Wasmannia auropunctata
CGTATACTCACAAGTCATCACCCGACTTTTATTTTATATATATTATTTTATATATACTTGGCGTCGCGCCGCTACCGCAGCGCTTGATAATACCGTGTGACACAATGATCGAACATTGTATGAATGCCTTGGTGAAAATGGAAAGCTTCTCAAAGCGTCAAAGAAGTGTAAACGAAAAGAATTTATGCTTCTTAAATACTTCATTGACTTTCCATTAACGATTCGCTATTTCGATTATCCATTCGCGTTTTCTCAACGCTTCATAAAGCATATATGAAACATTTCTGTTATGTTTCCTGCACGTTTCCAATAATTTATTTTCATTAACGTTTCTCAAACGCTCCATAAAGTGTATGCAAAGCACTTTGATATGTTTTCCATTAAGCTGCATTCATTGAAACTTCATCTACACTACCAAAACGCCCCACAAAATATGCATGGAGCATTTCAATACACTTCT
>NW_012077398.1:0-577 GCF_000956235.1 Wasmannia auropunctata
TCTATAGTAAAATTTTTTCATTTTGGTAGGACTTACAAGGTTTTTATTACTAACATTATAATAATAATTATTATAAAAATAATGCTTCTAACCATAAGTTTTTTACCATGCAATTATAGTAATAAATACAAAATATTTTTCTCTCATTTCACGCATCTTCATTCGCGGTCGGTTTTCGCGGTCGGTTTCGCGTTGACAAATTTATTATTAATTTTTAAATTTCTATTTGCGTAAGTTTTAATTTGTTATGAAATACTATAAAGTCACGTTTTCCAATTTAAAGAAAATTAGTATACGCGTTAAGTAAAATTTTTGTCTGTCTTAAATTCCGAATTGGAAAAGTGCGATTAATTAATATTTACAAGTAAATAGTAAACTTATTGAATTTAAAAAATATTTTTTTGTACAAAGTAAATTTTGATTATTAATTAATCGTGAATATTTATTTTATTTTTATTGAAACTTCTTATTGTATATTTTTCAATACGATCGACTAGCATAATTCGAACGTTATCTTTTGGCGATGATACGCCGATAATGAAAGGAGTTTGTCTCCTTAGATCGGAAGAGCACACGT
>NW_012077399.1:0-435 GCF_000956235.1 Wasmannia auropunctata
ATAGTGCACAAAAAATAAACGTAACTTTTGCTTCATACTTTGTAATTTATCATTTTGTTTTCACAATGTGAGAACAAAATAGATTTCTTTCGTAAAAAAAAATATGGAAGTTTGTAGCGCTTTTATGAACTTTCTAATTAACATTTTTTTTCCACGCTATTCTAAACATTTTCCGCAATATTAATATTTTTTACGTTATCGTGAGTTGGCAGAATCCAACGAACACGTTACATATTTACGCCGATATTCTATGTATGTACATGCATTAAAGATACGGGATAGTCGCCGCAGTTTGCTCTATAATCCATTATGAGCGAAACGAGTGCAAACATGTCTGTTGTGCGTGACTGTCAGGTATACCGCGGTGCAAGAGTATTTATTGTTAGTGACAATTACATTTTGCATCTAATATGCCACTGTATCTTTGTTTTGAGA
>NW_012077400.1:0-1211 GCF_000956235.1 Wasmannia auropunctata
ATCTCTCTTATGTTATGCAACTATATATTTTAAAGGAACTGTCTGAACTTTTAAAAACATTGTTGGCATACCAATTGAACAGTGTACATCTTTCGCAAACACTAAACAAATCGATGTCTCGCATTTTATACGCATTTATATGCTGCAGTTTTACGTTTTAATTTATAATGGCATAATGTGCATGTTACAAAAATTATAATGGCATAAAAACCTATTTTTAGTTTTTTCTAGCTTTAAAATATACAATACACCAGTAAATACGAGTTAATATGTGTAAATAAGACGTAGACTAAGAAATACATACATTCTCAGTACTGCGAAAAAGTAACGCAAATAACACCGGTCTGTGAGACCGCTACAATTTTTCAAACATTTTATATTTTACACGTTTCCAGCGACTGACATTAAGACTACCACAGCGTTTTGTGGGACAGATGGCATATGAAGGTACTATGAGTTTAGAGTGTCTCTGAATATTAAGAAAACTGCTGACAAGTAAAGCTTTAAGAGTGGTTTGTGAGACCGATAGTGGTTTAAAAGTTAACATTGTCCGCCAAGGCGCATTCACAACGCCCAAAGCGAGCGACTGCCAAGATGCGTTCTTATGTGAGGTTACGTGCGCCGTTTGAAAACATAACGTGTCCCTACGTGTCATCATTTCTTAACTTAAAGTGATTAAAATGATTAATGGTATTATAGTGAAGCAAAAACTTGGCGTGTCCGCATTTTATATGTTTCATTAATTAATGCAATCCGGGCACGCCAAATTTTTGCTTCACTATGATTCCATTGATCATTTTAGTTACTTTAAGTCAGTTTTATGAAACTTAAAATTATTTGGAAAGACAATGGCATTAATCTTTTGCTACATATATTTTTGCATGGTTTAAACGGTTTATTAAAAAAATATTTTTGTCTTTACGTCTAATCAAATACTTGGCAACTTGTATGATCTCATATTTGTTTTTAGACAACGTTTATTTGTTAAAATAATATTTAATTAAAATAATATTTGTTTTATTATAGGAAAGATGTAACGTATATTTTTTATTTATTTGGTATAAATTTTTTTTTAAAGAGTTTTTGTTAGGGATTTAATTATTTTTGGGATATAAACTAAAAGAAGTCAGACTAAAAGTTTGAAACAAATATTTTATTCACAATGAATAAGATAGGCCAATGCACGGTTATAGATCGGAAGAGCACACGTC
>NW_012077401.1:0-806 GCF_000956235.1 Wasmannia auropunctata
GACGTGTGCTCTTCCGATCTTAATAGTGTTCAGCACTACTGCAGTGATACTATTAATATTTAACAGTATCCTATTAACATTTATAAAAAAATATATTTTTATTTTTTTAATAATTTTATTAATACGATCTATCATTGATATATGTATAATCATTAACATTGAGTAATAATGGATCTTCACGAAATGTTCACAGTTCCCGATCAAAGAAGTCAAGCAGCGTTAAGGACAGTCATGGCTTGGATGGGTGACCGTTAGATGTGAATTTGTTTGGGGAGAATGATCTCCTTAAAATAAAAGCCCTTAAAAGGATTTTCAGCGACTCTTATAAAAAAGTCATTTTTAAGATCAAATGATATAATAAAAATATAATAGGTAAATATTTCAATCAGGGGATCAGCGGCTTTTATTGGCCTTGACCTTGACATATACTATCAAGCATGGCCTTATAAGTGATCTTTAAAAGGTTTTAGTTTATTTTAAGTTATCAACAAAAAATGTTTCATAAATAAAACGCAATTTTTGTTGTATTTCTGTTGTATATTATATCTCGCCACGCGTGCAAGGTCAAAAACTTATGTAAAACAGTACAAATTATAGATCTTGGTTCGCAACAATAATTAAATATATATACATGTATTATATAGCTATTAAATCTTCGCCTTACTAAATCGATGAGTCTACAATATACTAAAAATAATAGATACCAAAAAGATTAGACAGACCCCTACGCAAAGTAGAAAGTACATTAAATTGAATATCTATTAAATCTAATTAAATCTATTAAATTTAAGATTTATTTTTTATTT
>NW_012077402.1:0-619 GCF_000956235.1 Wasmannia auropunctata
CTCATTATTAACAATTAATTAATTCTCAACGTTGTATAAAATATATTTTTATTACAACATATTTTTCGTGTTTCGTTACTATCTTCTGTATGTCATAGATTAAAATTTATTATTTCCGAATTAATTAAATGAAAAAATAATATTTAATAATTTTTTTCTTAATTATAATATATTATTATCTTAAGGGATGATTGATTATTTGTAATTTATATATTTTTATGCTGAATTAATTATATAACAATATTTTTGACAGAAATTTTTGACGATTATCCGAACATGATTATTGGTTAAGCTATACTTTGGGGGTAGAAATTTATGAACACTTGTAGAAAATTGATATAGTCATTTTGCCGACGATGACCGATGGTTGCGGATTAACAGCGCTATTGCGATGGTTATCAATGACCATCCAAGAAGAAAAGATATAAAAGTCATTGTAAGTGTGCTGGTGCTTTTAATTTCTTTTACTTGTAAATTATTTTTGCTATAACTTCTATATGTATAAAAAGCAATAATTTATCACAAAAAATTGCATTTACTTCGAATGAAAATAGAAATTGGTAAATTATATGAATTCTCAATCCATAGGAGGTCCAACCTGAAGTTCTTGATCCTTTAG
>NW_012077403.1:0-1024 GCF_000956235.1 Wasmannia auropunctata
GTATAAGAGACAGAATTAAAACATTTAAAATTAAAATTTAAAATCAAGAGCTTTAAATTTTAAGAAAATAAATTTTATTTGAACTTTTCTACTTTAAATCCAAAGTTTATGATAAAAGAAAAGATTTTAAGAAGTTTAAAGTATATAGTATTTTAATAATTTAAATAAAAAAAAAACTAATTTTATTTAAAGTTTTCTATTTTAGATTCAAAGTTTATGATAAAAGGAAAGATTTTAAGAAGTTTAAAGTATAGTATATTTTAATAATTATATTGTGTATTTAGAAAACGCACGTGCGCATGAGCCTGCATGTGTATGATTGAAAATTTTAATCTCTTGATTTTAAATTTTAATCTTAAATATTTTAATTAATTTCTATTTTGCTTTGTATTATAATTAGATTAGAAAATTAATTACAACATTAAAAATTAAAATTTAAAATCAAGAGCTTTAAATTTTTAATTATAAACATGCAAACTCATGCACACGTGCGTTTTCTGAATACACAATATAATTATTAAAATACTATACTTTAATCTTCTTAAAATCTTTCCTTTTATCATAAACTTTGGATCTAAAGAGGGAAAGTTTAAATAAAATTTATTTTTTTATTCCTTAAAATTTTATTTACGCGTAATCAAGTACAACGTGAATATATCACAGTAATTTGGTCTTTCACTGTAATATCATTTCTTCGTATGTCGCAATGTAAGTGCGTGATCCGTTAGTGCCGAGCAAATTGAGCGTTTTACGTGATATAATGCGCACGTATGAGGAAGTGACACATAAGATACAAGACGAGCAGTGGCTACGCGCGTGGTCTGTTCATGCAAGATCCGCGTACTCACACACACGATGCCAGTTTACCGGCCAGTCGGTGTGTATATTGAACGTTTTTAGATATCATAAAAAAAATAGTCTTTAACTTTTCTATTATTAATATATGTTCTTTGATAAAATGTTTCAGATATTTATTAGTCTAGAAGTTTAAATTAACAATTCTGTGCAATTAATTAAATCTTTA
>NW_012077404.1:0-609 GCF_000956235.1 Wasmannia auropunctata
ACGTGTGCTCTTCCGATCTCTTTATGGTCTGAAGCAGTCAGCACGAGCTTGGAACAAAAGGGCTACGGAAGCACTAGCGCAGATCGGTTTTAAACAAGGAAAGGCAGAACATTGCCTTTATACCAGGAAAGAAGAAGACGGAAATACGACTTACGTACTGCTTTACGTTGATGATCTACTGATAGCCAGCATATCTACGAAGGTGACTGAAGAAGTAAGCAGAGATCTTCAAGGGTATTTCGATATCAAGGATTTAAGAGATGCTAATCATTATCTTGGAGTGCAGATAAAACGCAAGAAGGATGGATCATTCTTGTTGAATCAAAAGAGGAAGAACCAAAATATTGGAAGAATATGGCCTATCGGAGTCAAAACCCGTGGCTACGCCGATGGAAACTGGGTTTCTAAACTCTGGATTGGATGACAGCGCAAGATTGCCAAATAATAATAAATACAGGAAAGCCATCGGATCATTACTGTATATTGCAACGGTGTCCAGACCGGACATTGCAGCGGCTGTGAATATTCTATGTAGCCACGTGGAGAAACCTACGAAACGAGACTGGGAAGCTGTTAAACGAGTGATGCGATATCTAGCATCAACAATAA
>NW_012077405.1:0-378 GCF_000956235.1 Wasmannia auropunctata
TCGCATCGTACACCTCTGTGCGTACCTGCAAGATAGCTTACTTAGTTACGTCCTTCCTTACCCCTCCACCTCCAATTCCATCTCGTTCACGCACGAGACTCACTCTCTCTATCTACAAGCCCAAACAAATATCCTGGGGTCTGGACGTAACAATAAATAAATTAAACTTTAAACCCGGAATTGAAGATCATCAGATACGCCTCTTAGTGGAAGTATCGGGTGCAATGGAATTGCTTCAATTTTCGTTTACAACATTGGAAAAGGAGCAACAATCGCGAGAAGATTATCGAGAATTACTCGAACTCGTGGTTGTGTTTCTAGGCGGTACACCTCCTCGGGGAATTTCGTTTCGAGCTCCAGGAGCTTTTCACCACGCCC
>NW_012077406.1:0-811 GCF_000956235.1 Wasmannia auropunctata
TGGATAATATCGTAATATCTTAAATTCAAAAAATAGGAAACGATTGAAGTGCATAAATATATTCATACGGGATTGGAAATATGCCTACTCGTGTCAATCGTCACGTCAGATGGAATATTGGAATGATGGAAAGGATCAGAACGATGAAAATGGATTAGAGGTTAGAGAATCTGATTTACGTATCGCGCATCTGATTTACGATTTGCTGAAAAATTTTAACATATACACTCAGATTATTTTAATTATAACATCAAAATCAACTTAAGAAAAAAACAAAGTACCTGGCAATGTTGACAATAGCTGGCTGTAATTTTCGACTGCGATTTCTTGCAATAGCAAACGCATCATTCCATCGTTCTTCGACAAGGATAAACACAGTTGACACTATACGCACAGAACGTATAAAGAATGACAATAACTCAGATAACGTGCGGCGAGCACTCGAGCAGCAGCGAGATCACTTTCAAAATTTTACACTTCAAATTATTCAATCATAGATAACATAGATCTTATAATGGCAAAATAACATAGCAGCGTGCGCGATTGTACGCCTGCGCGCCGCGGCACACTGCTAACAAATAACAGTGCTGACGTCTGACACTGCATTTACGTAAACATAAATATGTAAACCAATCATGACTCGTGTCATGAGTATCATGACTCGTGTTTTTAAAAATAATATATAAGGACAATTAGTCATAAATGATACAATGCCTCTAATACAATAGTTTTATACTCACAATAAATTCGATTTTTTCATGAAAAAATCGATCTGCAGATTTAATCGAAACAAGAAAATCGATTTAAAAAA
>NW_012077407.1:0-1022 GCF_000956235.1 Wasmannia auropunctata
AAAAAAAAATTAAAAAAAAAATTATTATTGCAGAAATCGAAAAATATAAAAAGTCATCTTGGGTCGAGTCGGCCATGGTCATTTTTCATTTTTTATATTTCTCGATTTTTGATAAAAAATTTTCAAAAAAAAAAATTTTTATTGCAGAAATCGAAAAATATAAAAAATCATCTTGGGTCAGGTCAACCATGGTCATTTTTCTTTTTTTATATTTATCATTTTTTGTCAATTTTTGACAAAAAATTTCTATAAAATTTTTATTGCAGAAATCGAAAAATATAAAAAATTACTTTGGGTCAGGTCAGCCATGGTCATTTTTCGTTTTTTATATTTTTCCATTTTTAACAAACAAAAAATTTCAAAAAAATTTTTATTGCAAAAGTCGAAAAATATAAAAAATCATCTTGGGTCACTTGTCCTCACTCAAAGTCATTTTTAATATTTTTCGATTTTTGACAAAAAAAATTTTTAAAATAATTTTTATTCCAGAAATCAAAAAATATAAAAAATCATTTTGGGTCACTTGTCCTCACTCAAAGTAATATTTTTTATTGTTCTATTTTTGACATAAAAAATTTTTAAGAAAATTTTTATGCAAAAATTGAAAAATATTAAAAATTATCTGAGGTCGAGTCAGTCAGTCATTTTTTATACTTTTCGATTTTTTAATTCTAAATTATTATAAAATGTACTAAATTGTGAGCATCTCAATAGTTTTTTTCAGCACCATCATTTTTTGTCACTTTTTGAAAGGGTCGAGACTTAGAAAAATTTCAAAAAAAAAATTCGTTACATTCCCGGACCTACCCCTTCTTATGCAACTCGACGAGAGGAACAAAAAAGGTCCTTTTCGCCATGTCTCTATCTCTCGTCCTTTGACCTGTAGAGGTCGTTATTGACTATTGAGAAATTTTCAAAAACTCCCAAAGCTAAACGGCTGGAGATAGAGCCATGGTGAAGAAGACCTTTTTTGTTCCTATCGACGAGTTCTATAAGGAAAAATTGCCACCCATCCCAAATTA
>NW_012077408.1:0-653 GCF_000956235.1 Wasmannia auropunctata
ATGAGGAAGAACATTTTTTGTATGCAAATTTATGTATAAGAGATGCGATAACAGTCATTGATACGCTACTAAAATCATTACTATCATTATTATCGCGAGCAATTTGAAAAATTTAGTATTCGTTCCCTCCTGTAACAGAACTGCTAATGTTAATGAATTGCTTAACTTTTTTTTGTGGATGGACCTTGCGGAATTCAATATAGAATTAGAGCATTACATTTGCTCTCCATCATGAAAATTGTTCTTTTTTGTGTCGGATACTAACTTGCGTACATTTGGTGATAGGACCAATTATCCATCTTTGTTCGCGGAAAAATCGCGATTATTTCACGCTATCTAAAATTCATTTCACGCTATTAAAATTCATAGAACTTTAAAATGTAAACCTCGAAGGCAATCATTCGTATGCGGTCGACAGCTAGTTTAAATTGTATTTCATTGAAATCAAATATAGTTGCACTTCCATAAAAAAACCACGAAATGAAGAAGTGTATTCAATTTTTAACAAGCTACCTTTAATAGATATTATAAATTACAAATATTTCATATTACATTAACATTAGATTTTACCTTTTTCGAAAAGTAGTGGGTATTGTAATCGATTTATTCATTGTCTGTACTAATTTCTTATCGCGATTTAGCTTCTAATTTAA
>NW_012077409.1:0-974 GCF_000956235.1 Wasmannia auropunctata
CTCACAGCGACATTACTTTCGATATCATTTTCGATCTACGCAACTCGATCCACAAAGCGGCCAAGAGATGGCGTGCGAGATAGGCAAGAAGACATTGTTTGTCAAACCTCACGAGCGAGAGGACGTTTTTACTTTTACTGCTGTATATCTCCGAATAAAGAAGTGTGTTGTTAATCGGGTATCTTGCTTAAGTAATAAGAGCCCATCCTCGGTGCATCCACGTTTATTCCCTTACAATTAGTTTATTAATTCTGTGTGCTGGAGGAGGCTTCAGCCAAATCATTCGGATCGATGGTTAACAAAAAACGACGAATAGCGGCAATATTATCTTCAATTACATTAAGAGGTTCTTCTTGACCTTGAATTAGTGGATTTTGTAACTCTATTGGCGCGTTGTTAATGTCGCTATAATCTAAAGTATCATCGTCTTCAATGTCGATTACCGGTCCGACAGGGGTAGGAATCCAAAGGGGGGCACGAATAGTTTGAATGTTATTTATTCGCGGAAGAATTCGCGGATTAATTGGATGAAGTTGATATTGCGGATTTAATGGTTGTAGTTGGGGTAACAAAGGCTGAGCCCGGTCAGCTTCATCTTCAGTTAAGTCGACATTAATGACATCCGGTCTATCTGGAACGCGGAATCGTCCAGGTTGTGGTGCTGGTTGTTGTACCGGTGGCCGAATTATTGGTTTTACAATTTCAATAGGCCTCTACTGGCCTTTCACGAATGGCTAATGGAAGCTCTCTAACGTGGGGTATTCCCAGCTCAGCTTTACGTTTTGCTCTATCTAACCTTTCTCGTTGTTTCTTGCCTGATCGGTGTTTCCTTTTGGTATTCTGTAGGATAATGCAAAGAAGGAAGTTAGCTCTTAAAGCGCTGATACGCTCGCTCGCTAAGCCGAACTTTAAAGAAAGGGGCAGTTTGGCTCTTAAAGCGCTGATACGCTCGCTCGCTAAGCCCAACCGCAAGG
>NW_012077410.1:0-1036 GCF_000956235.1 Wasmannia auropunctata
GCCCGCTCAGAGATGTGTATAAGAGACAGGATGTATTTTTATTAACACGACCATACAAAAATATATATATCTGCTATTAGGCACTTGAAAATAATACGCCATTGCAATATTTTTAGCACGATACCTTATAAATGTGTAATCACATGTACATATTATTAGGTGATTTCACATTTATAAAATATCGTGCTAAAAATATTCTCAAGAAATGGCAGATATGCATTTTTTGTACAGTCATGCTAACAAAAATGTTTCTGTTGCGCGACATTTTTATGCCTAATATACACCCAAAAAAAATTCTATTCTTTAGCGGTATTCTCTTGATGCTAAAAGATTTTCCTCTTATATACGGCTCAAGAAGATATTCTAAAATGTAGAATATTCTAAAATATCGAATTACTATGAGAACTTATTCTTGATTATAGCGCATGTGCCACTTCTTTATAGATAATATTCTTGATTATAACACATGTGCCTTCTTCTTTGTAGATAATTACGCGTTATAAGGAATATGCTTCATGTAAAATTTTTTAGCTTAGAGGAAATGCTTAAAGGAATTTCCTGCTTATAAGTAAAACATTTTGTTGGGGATGTACAGAAATCTAACATATAAAAATGTTTATATCTCAGATGGTTGAGCTTTCGACTTATGTTTATTAAGTTTTTTTTTACTCAGTATGATATGCATTATCTACCATATAAATGCTGAATGGTTTTTTTAACACCCTGTATATTTATTAACTTGTATGTAACTTTCTACGTCTTCCATTAATTTAAATATTTAATATTAAGAAGACAAAATTATTCCAAATATATTTCTATTTTCCTGAAATTAACAATGATTTATACTACTGTTTATCGTATAAACTTCTATTTGAAATAAAAAGTCGCAAAATAATTTAACTGTTTTTCATTAACAGGCATACTTTTCCATGATGCTTATATAAAATATAAGGAACATCGCGCTTTTGGAATGTACATATTTTTAAACCAAATTTGGTAATTGCCGATCCCGATCTTATTCAAACGGTATTAACAA
>NW_012077411.1:0-350 GCF_000956235.1 Wasmannia auropunctata
TGATTAATTATTAAACTGATGATTTTCTAGTTGTAATTTTAAAATTATCTCTACAGAATTATCAGTTCAATGATTAATCATTGATAGCAAAACACTATTTTATATTATCATCAAGTTGAACTTAAATCACAATTTAATTACAAAATACAAAATCAAGCTAGGTACATTTATTTTCTGATGTGTTGCAATGAAAACGATACTACGTTAGATATGAATCTGACAAACATGTTATATATTTTCACATGTCTGTAAAAACTATCAGCGATAGATTCGGAAAAGTTCTTGCGTATATATCTTCATGAACATTGCTTCTTATAACTGGCGTGATACTGGACGTGAACACACTCGAG
>NW_012077412.1:0-1210 GCF_000956235.1 Wasmannia auropunctata
TTTCAAAATAAATATATTGGCTTTCTCGTTCTACGTAAAGGTTAAAATGATGATAATTTAAATCTGCTAGCTATAAAATAAAAAATTATGAAAAATTAACTTATATTAAGCAAAATATAGATATTAAATAGATAACTAAAAAAAAAACAAAATTTTGAGAAAAAAACGAGGCTTATGTTTTTTTTCTAAAAAAAAACGTATTTTATAAAAAAAAACAATTTAGTTTTTTTTCTATTTACATCTCTAATCTCAGTCTGATCATTCATCATCGGTATTATTTTGAAATATCAATTAGTGAAATGTCGAAATTGATCGACGCGAAATATCACTTCCGACAAATCATAATTTGCTTTTACGTTCTCACAAAATATACATTTACAAAATAGCACAAGGCAAATACAAATATCACAGCAGTTGCATCTTATTATTCTTTAATCACGATTACATTTTCATGAGAGCCCATTCGAGTGCTCATTGGATGGCATGCTCGCGGAATCTTAACAGAAAAAAACGTCTAAGTAACTGAGAAAATGTTTATTGCATTTTGTCTGCGCATTGGGCGGAAGGTAATGATTCAAGACATTGCAATATCTGCAGACTGTTATACTGGGATACTCGGCCATTAATTCGTAATAAAGGATGTGAGCTTATTATAGTGTATTTCGCGAAACGCTAAGTGGATTATCATGAGAAGGGGTATAATATAGAATTTTGTCTCTAACTTGCCGTAAATTAATTCAACATTAGAGTAAATTGGAAAAGTTTAATTGACATGTACTTAAAACATAACATATATATATATATATATATATATATATATATATATATATGTATAGCGACTGCACATGTTTCGGCAGTTATCATTTTCTCGGTGACGTTTAAATTATGAATCACGAGATTCTCTGAGCAATTAGAATTTTGTACATTTAACAGAATGATTAATTAATTGAAATATTAAAATTAACAATATAAAAATCAAGCTCGTTCTTGTAATAACAATAAAAAATTAATAAAAATAGGCCACAATAATGAGCACTTTCTAAGGATGACAGCGTTTATTAATCTTGTAATATAAAATTTAAGAAATGGTACATGTTTCGACTTAACTTATCTTTTTTGGCAAAACCATTAATAAAAGAAAACGCAAGTCGCATATTCGGTAAGTCACATTTCGCAATAAAAATAAATAAATATAATAATATAAATATAA
>NW_012077413.1:0-503 GCF_000956235.1 Wasmannia auropunctata
ACGTGTGCTCTTCCGATCTATCGACGCCATATTTTTAAATAAAAAAATTTACACATATAGTTTAAGATGTAATAAATATATAGTAAAAATTTGCCTTAACTTACCTTAAATAAACCTTAAAAAAAACGGTCGTCACACGGGATGACCCTCTTAAAGACACACTAATAGGGACATTTACCCTATCTCATAAAACTGTTAATTTTTTGAGACACAGCATTTTCATCTAATTAACAAATTCGCCGAACAAATAAAATATATTATATAATATCAAGAAACACGGTAATGGCTTGGTGTCAAGTGTTTAAACTAATATAAATATAAATAAAATCTAAATAAAATATATGTATGTCTATAAAATGTAATGTCAAGCCATGCCGAATCTCTTCACGCGAGCCGTCGCATTGCGAGCATCCGAGATTATGAGATCTCAATAACGGTCGAACCGATTAAATTCCAAGTAGGCTTAATCGACAGCTTGGGTTCGGTTTGTGTAATGAAAGTGT
>NW_012077414.1:0-617 GCF_000956235.1 Wasmannia auropunctata
CCGGGCTATACGCGATACCACGATTTTCCATGATCGTGATGAAAATCCGCTGTGTGAGGTTAAAACGATAATGACGGCGAGATACTTAGTACCCGAGGTGCAAGCCACCAATAATATATACAGATTGGCATTCGATATATTACCAGACAAGATAACGAAAGCTTCTTCATCAATCGGCTCAGACGAGGGAGACTTTGCCACACTGAGTCAATTCGTGGCAGATCCGTCGGTGGAAAAGGAGGATCCGAGATTCAAGCGCGACATACTTACTGTAATTCATCGAGATCGCGAAGAGGTAGAACCGGTAGCTTCCACATCCACAGCTTCTACGGCGGTAGTACCACTTCCAAAGGTGGGTAAATCTAAAACAATAAAGAAAACTCCTGTAGTACGTGAAATTAACGAGTCGGATAAGGAGGATGAGAGGCTAGAAAGCAAAATTACCAAGAGGAAGAGAACTTACACAAAAAACCGGAAGGACAGCGATTCCCCTACGAAGCAACAGCTTGCAGCAGCGAAAAGACCAAGGGATAGCACCGGAAAATATCTGAAACAAACAAAGGATAATATCAAGAGGCATGAAATGTTTCTACAACACCAGAGGTGCGAAGTTCCAA
>NW_012077415.1:0-765 GCF_000956235.1 Wasmannia auropunctata
CGACGATACGTTAGCTACGCGGGAAACACCTAAATAATCGCAACTATTCGATTCACTAATTTTTAAAATTACGCACTACTGGCGTATTTGCAGTTGATTGCAGAATACACCTGGCGCCACCTGTTGGTCTGTTTAGAAACATTGAAAATCGAATTCTAGAGGGTTCAAAGGATTTTTTAAGCCAAAAAAAAAAAAATAATTTTTTGAAAATTCCAGGGTATACTAACCCCTTAACATACATATTAAGCCATTGATATTAGTGTTGTTTCCTGTTCCGACGTTGGTAAAGATTTTTCTTTTCCTCTTGGATGACTTCAGATAAGTTTTACTAAACACATTTTTATTCTTAATATATATTTCACTAAAAAAGATTGATACTTTGTGTGGTATTTTTTTCAGGTAACAGTTTCATTACCATTATAATCTTTTATAATCAACATTTAATTTACCATAACTAAGAGAAAAAGAACAGGAACGAAGTAACGATTGAAGGAATGAAAGAAAAAGAATTAAAGAATAAATAAGTGAAAAAAAGTCTGTATGTGTATATACATACAGACACGTACACAGTAAGCAAAAATCAAAATCCAAAATTTATATATACCTATATATATATATATATATTTATTTATATATATTGTATGTATTGAGGTTCTTATTGTGTTATGGTTAGATTGAAAATATGGTTATGGTTATGGTTATGGTTTGATTTAACATACATATTAAGCCATTGAGATTAGTGTTGTTTCCTGTTCCGACGTTGGT
>NW_012077416.1:0-341 GCF_000956235.1 Wasmannia auropunctata
GTGTATATCGCCACTTATCTGTGCCACAGATCTATATAGAAAATAGATATTTAATATTATTATATATGTAGATTATATATGTAGATATTTAATATTATTATATATGTAGATGAAAAAAGATTAGATTATTTTTTGCATAACGCATCAGACTATAAGTCTATAACTAAATAATTAATAAACACAATTTGTGTATTTCAAACATTATATGGAGCTTATCTGAACGAATGACCAATTTAACCTCGTCAAAAAACTCCGACAATATTGATAGTAAAGTTGTCCGATTATTTTTACACATTCACGTAAATATTATTATCGTTTTCTGTGCGTTTCTATCAACAAAA
>NW_012077417.1:0-950 GCF_000956235.1 Wasmannia auropunctata
CGACGGACCGCTGCCAGACTGTGATTATATCATTTTTAATAAAGTCAATAATTAGTAAAAAAAGTTCTAGCCTTGGTACTATGACTTGAGTGCATTGCTTTTTTTTACAAGGT
The DNA here is from genome assembly GCF_000956235.1 of Wasmannia auropunctata. Classification (NCBI taxonomy): domain Eukaryota; kingdom Metazoa; phylum Arthropoda; class Insecta; order Hymenoptera; family Formicidae; genus Wasmannia; species Wasmannia auropunctata. The sequence goes on from NW_012077417.1 coordinate 114, forward strand.
TGTAGGCGTACCGTCTTGCCCTGTCCCGCAATGCCACTGCCAGACCGTCATTTTAGCAATCGTCTACTTCAATATAACGAAAAAATTCATAAAGTATGTTTGGTGAAATGAGTGAAAAAAAAAGCCAGCTGCCTCCCGGACTATTACTATATTTAAGAATTTACTCTATCGCGTGTTCACGAAAGACACAAAGACACGAAAGAAAACAAAGAAATCGTGGAGTCCATCGGACGTAACAAGAGCATGTTTTCACAATGTTGTAAAATCAAATGAGAGGAAAAAGAAGGTAATTGATGCATTAAGACTTGAACATTTTATAGTTTTAAAAAAATTGCTTTTTTTAAATTACTGGAAAAAAACTAGAAAAATTTCGATTTTTTTCCGAAAAATTAGTTTTTTTGCAAAAAATTGCTATATAAACGATATACTACCTAATTTTTAATATTTTTCATTATATTAAATATGAATTAAGATTCAGAAAGTAATGTAAGTGATTTATTTTAAATTGCTCGTTAAAATGTGTAAATTTTTTATTTAAAATATTGTAGATATAAGCTTATAACTCTTATAAGTTATAACTCTCGTATTTTATAGCATTATTAAAATAAAATACCTTGCATAAACGCTGGAATTAATAAGTTAATTTTTATGTTTGCATTTGATTACTATATTCCTTGAGGTGAGGCTTATTTATTGTTAAATAAACTGTTTTAAGAAACGCAATCCTAACAATTAGTGTAAAGATTAATTTAAATTGATATTTATATTAAGTATTTTTAAAGAGTTTTGATTATTAATTATAATTGTCAAGAGCCATAGATCGGAAGAGCACACGTC
>NW_012077418.1:0-383 GCF_000956235.1 Wasmannia auropunctata
TTTCCTCATATCAAGTTTAATATATTTGATGAAACAGCAAAATATAATAAAATTAAAGAGCTAGATTTAGCGTAAAATGTGTACGGTGAGAACCGTCATTTTCCAACGTGACAATCTCGCAATGCGCCAGATGTTAAAGAAAGCGATTAATTACCCGCCAGCTCCAAAAGATGCTTCTGCTCGAGATGAGTCGTGTGATTTCCGGAAAGTCGAGGACAATAATACCCCGAATGTCTCTGACAAGCGGGACAATAGAATTTCTGCTGAAAGCAGAACGAGGCTGGGAATCGAAGTCAGATCAATAAGAAGCAAAGAAAAAAAATGCCTCACAATATGGATATGATTACTTTATATTCTGTACTGCATTATAAAACGCAAAATGA
>NW_012077419.1:0-378 GCF_000956235.1 Wasmannia auropunctata
AGAGAGAGAGAGAGAGAGAGTTAAGGGGAGAGAAAGAGGTTAAAAAAAAAACGAAAATTTCCCAGCTGTTCGAGCCGGCGTTTTATCTTCCTGAAGGATCAAACATGGCGGACGTCGGTCACAACGGGAGGGAGGGGGTTGCAACCCTTGCTATCTGCCTGATCGAAACCTCGCCGTCGCAGGAGTTCACGGCGCACGCGTGTGCGTGCGTGCGTGCGTGCGTATGCGTGCGCGTGTGCGTGTGTGCGTGTGCATAGCATGTGTTTATGAACATATACACATGCACACTTAGTTTTATACCATTGTAAATGACATCTCTAATAGAAATTTTACCAAATAAGTACATTCTATTAAATTTTAAGATCGGAAGAGCACACG
>NW_012077420.1:0-433 GCF_000956235.1 Wasmannia auropunctata
ATTCATATCGAATCTGTGTGACATACTTAAGAGGCCGTTCAAAAACGGAAGACATTCCACATTCAGATAACATTACCTGACTTTCGACGCATATTACTGTTTCATTTACACGACGGATTACATTCGTTATCCTTTTTCACACAACTACACATCCGTGGCGATCGTGGCGCGAGAGCCGCGCGTCGGCTTTCTGTGTCAAAGATCGAGGATTAAACCTACTGAAATTGTTTAAGGACAATATAACTCTAAATCGATTTTGATCGATTTGTGGAAGCGATCGCCACCTCTCGAAAGGCAAAAGCAAATCACCGAGAGTAACTCTGTCTAGAAGGTCTCCTTCTAATAGACTGTTCAAAACCGGCGTGAAACTGCAGATCTCATATATCTGCGGATATATGTAGAAGAGATTGTCTACGTGCTGACAAGCGTTTAT
>NW_012077421.1:0-454 GCF_000956235.1 Wasmannia auropunctata
AAAAATATTTTTCTGGTTTGGAATAAAATATTTTTATCTCTACTCTCTATGTCTAATCAAATACTTGGCAATTTGTATAATCTCATATTTGTTTTTGGATAACTTTTATTTGTTAAAAGAATATTTTTGGTTTAGATGTAGTTAATGTACGATACACTTGCATATACGTGGCGTAAATTTTTTAAAATGATTAGTATCTCGATAACTATTGCGAACATCGCAAAATGGTAGAGGACTTTTTCGTTCAGTTTAGTCCACACTACCTCCCCACACGCGCTGTTCCATTGAGTACGAGACACTCTGTATATATATAATAAATATTTATTATTGTAAATATTGTAAATTAGTAATAATTTATAATTAGTAAATTATTAATAATCATTATAATTATTAATATAATTCACATATATGTTATATTAATATAATTCAACATATATATATATATATATATATA
>NW_012077422.1:0-633 GCF_000956235.1 Wasmannia auropunctata
TTATCTTTTTTATCTTCATTAATAATATAACCGTCCTAGTAATAATTCTTTTAAGCACATTATTCATTGCGTAATATTTTAAATTAAAACAAAAATTTGCAAATAAATACCTTTTAATTTAAATTTCATTTTTATATAGATAATTAGTATTAATTGCTGTAGGGAAATTTCAAGCTTATGACTACGAATATTTTGGTAATTATTACAAACAATATGAACAAATAACATCTATAATATATGATCTTAAAAAAATTACTGCACCCGTGGCTTTATTTTACGTTTACAACATTTCGACCTGTATTAGGTCATTCTCAATGTTAAATTGATAAAATTAATACAAGATTTGTATATACATACAAAAATTTTGTCATAAATACAAAAGTTCAAAATAGAAGCAAATCATGAAATGGCGAGAAGATTATAGGCTCCGTAGCCAGAAGGCGACAAAATAAGGAAAACCAGGTTTGCAATGGCCACCAAGGGATTATCATGACTTCCTTTGCTTTATCGTTCACAATTTTCCGCGAGACAATAGGATGAAGAGGGGAAAAAGCGTAAAACTTCGCTTCCGTTCAGGAAAAGGTCCATCCCTACCGTACCCGAATCCGGGAACCATGAGATATACGAGGGCAG
>NW_012077423.1:0-2464 GCF_000956235.1 Wasmannia auropunctata
GATCGTAACTATTCCTTAATCTTCATGGGAAGACCAAGGATCGATATAATCAATCCGTATTCCATATCAAACCAACATCGAATGAATTGTGTTAAAATCTCCAAATATTACACTTACATAGGAATTATTTGCGAAACATGTCAAAATCGAAATAAAAGACTTTGTGGAATCAAATCGACTAAACATTATATAGTAGAGGGATACTTGCATTTACTGTCTTGCAGGAAGTGTCAAGCCCCGTTAGCATATTTGCAACCTATCGCAAATTGTACCATTTGTTCAAACAGCTACGAGAACTATTGTAAATATTTGAAATCGTTAAAATTCTTTCCTGATTTAGTAACCTTGCTTATTTACGATAATGATCAACAAGGCATTCTTGACATAAGTTACTCTAGAGCTTATGGCACTTATCAGTCTTACGAATAAATAATGGAAGTATCAAGAACTAGTGAACCTACTTCTCAATCAGAATACGAAGATTACGATTCCTTTGATAAAGATTATCTTAATTGCTTTCATACAGACATATGTCTTACCGTGTCTAATGGACATCTTTGCATGAATTATACAGAAGTTTGTTTACTTTGCGGACAAAATTATAGATTAAATCAAAAATTTTTACACTGGCATGAACTAACATATGGGCCACCGATACCTTACTACTGTGGCTCTTGCAAAAGATCCTTGAGGACAAAACAACAAATATCAAATTGTCAGACTTGCTTGAAATTATCCAGAATATTTTAAAAGACTAGGAAAAATCTGTCGGAAAAACAATATCGATCCAAAATTAATTACTATTGTTGTCTATAATGTTAATCAACAATACATTTCTAAGATAGATACCAGAGACCATACATACATTTTTTGGAATAAGAGTTTTCCACAATAGAATGGAAACTCCAGAAATAAGTTCCCAACAAACGCATGAGGATCATAAACCTCTCTGTAAGATTTTACCTAATTGTGTCCGTACCAACATATGTTTTACTTTCAATAGTGGACACCTTTGTTTGAACTGTAAGAATACCCATTTACCCTGTGATTCAAATCATGAATTAAGCCAAAAACGGTACATTGGCACGAATTGGTGTACGGTTACCAAACGCCCTACACATGCAATAAATGCAAGAAATCTTTAAGAATAATACAAGAAGTTACGAGTTGCGACTCATGCTTGAAAGATTACCCTACATATCTTAGAAAACTTAAGAAGAAGTGTGAAATAAATAACATTGATCCAAGTCAAATCAGAACTGTCATTTATGATATAAACAAACGATATCTCTCTGGAATAATCATTCATAATAATTTTGTGAATTTTCACAATGGCAAATAATCCATACCCCACCAGACGTATGTTAGATCTGTATGAAATACCTTTTACCCTTTACGATAAAGCACAACTTGATTGTGTTCGCACCGAAGTATGTATAAGAAATAGAACACAACTTTGCTTACACTGCGGGAACGTTTGCAAAGATTGTGGCAGAACTTATGTACCAGGCGATTATATAGCGAAATGACATTATATAGTACATGGCGAATATCAACACCCATGCACCTACTGTAAGGGCCCACTATATGTGAGACGACCCCTTGAAAATTGTGAAGAGTGTCTGAAAATTTATCTGGAGTATGTTCTGGACTCAGAGGGAGTTGGCGTAGTCATTATGCCCTTGATTCAATCAAGACTATCGCCTTTGATATAATTAACAAAGGCCTATCTTTTGTATTCTTTAGAGTATAAAAGAGTAATTCATTACAACGATCAATTATATTACTTATTTTTTTTAATAGCCTCTTACTTATAACCATAATCGACAATGTTTGTAACATTTTCGATAGATAACCTAGGAAAAGAAATCGATTTGAATCTGATACCTTTTAAATACTACAATAGAGATAAGTTAATTTGTACACGTACTAGTATATGTATAACGAATGATGGCACTAAACGAATTTGTTTAAATTGCGAAAACATTTGTAAGGACTGTAATAAGAATTTTATACCCGGAGACTATGTAATAGACTGGCACGAGTTAGTATACGGCGACTACAATTATCATTATTGTGCCGAATGTAAAGAATCATTTAGTGAAGAACGATTTATCACGAATTGTAAAGAATGTAACAAAAATTATCCGAGCTACGTAACAGCGCTTAGAAAAAGCTGGGGTAACATCAACCTCACGCGTGATCCGATAAAAGCCATCATCTTTGAAAACAATATTATTTACTACAGACTTAACGATTAATACACTAATATATTACTACATATTATTCTTATTTTTGGATGAAACTAACCTCATGTAATCCTGTTATATGCATACATATTACTAGAATTAATATATATATATATATATAGGTATGTGAAAGGGCATTTTTCAGGACCTATTTATTTTATTGTATAGATATAGAGTATGTTTTGCGTAGATTATAATGCCACAGATCGGAAGAG
>NW_012077424.1:0-881 GCF_000956235.1 Wasmannia auropunctata
TACGCTCCAAAAAAAAGCAAATTAAAGGTAAAGATTCACTCTTTCGAAAGCTGTAAACTGCATTTGCATGCGAATTTTTATTCGCGCCGTGGAACTTGTCAAAGTTCGTAAAAAATTTTGAGATTCGTCGGGTCTCCCTTTCTATCCGTGTAATTCCATGAAACATCAGTAGGATCGTTTTCTCAAGTACCGATTTGGAAAGTAGAGATTTCAAGCTGTAAAATGCTTTTTTGAACATCTTGATACGATCATTTTTGACGAAGTTACATTCTCTTGAATTTTGCCTATTTTTGGAGGGTAGAGTAAGTGATGCTTTAATTTTGTTGAGAAGTGTATATTTACCACGCTGATTTCCATTGCCTTTTATTATTTATTCTTATTACATAATTTTTATTTGCATTTACAGAGCCTTTTAAGTTTTGCATTTTAAATTTATTATTAATCTCTGTGTAAAAACAAATAAAAGAAGTACAAATAAGGAAGAAAACAAAATATTGAAGAAAGATTATTTAATAACCCTAGAATATCACACCTGGGTAAAATTTACCCTGATCATTTTTGAATTGCGTGCCATTCCGAGGGTTGAAGAAGTGGGGTCGTGATGTGTGATGTGGGAGAGGGGGGGGGGGAATTTACAAGTGTCCTCTACAACCTTCTATCATAAGCCACGTCATTCCACTTGGTACTACCATTCTAGCCACACGTAAATTTCGACAATCGGCCTAGTTCACTCGGTTAAATAAACATTTTTTAAAGTGAAGCCATGTGAGGTATTTTTTTTGAAAAATACCACTCATGTTTTTTTAAAAACTATGCTTTACATTTTTTTATTCGCCTCTGAAAAGAACTGCGATGTAAAAGAAAAATCAGCCTTTTTCAGA
>NW_012077425.1:0-846 GCF_000956235.1 Wasmannia auropunctata
TTTTTCTCCATCTCTGGAACGTGATGCTAATCAATAAAATTTTTTTAGCAATATTTAGTAAAAAATGTAAAATCGTTTTTAGTTTGCACATTAATATAATATTGTACAATATTAATACAATGTACCTTGCAAAATTTATGGGATGTTAATGGAATGAGTTTGGACGAACATTTTCATGTTATTGGGAGGTTAACTGTATGTTTATTAATCTCCAGGTAATGTTATCATCTTACAATTTTAAGTTATGATAATCTTATTGGGATGTTCATATGCTGTGAGGGTCAATTATGGACATAATACAAATTAAATCAAGAAGTTAATACAATAAAAGTATTACAATAAATGTCCATACTTCTAAGCTTTCCAGAATTAAAATAAACTGTTGTAAAAAATGTGGGTCTCCTCAAAAGAGGACATGTAAAAGTTGTTTATATGTTTGTATTTTCAAGTATTGCAATGATTTAACAATTTAGTATTTGTTTGTAAATTAAGCTAATTTTTCTGTTTTTAAATATGAAGCATTTCACTATAATTAACTGTATATTATAATTGCTTTCGATATTCAGAATTTTTACATTCTTCCAATCTATTTCATGCTTATATTGTAACCTGCTCTGTTCCCTCACAGCACATGAACATCCCAATAAGGTTATCATAATTACTTAAAATTGTAAGATGATAACATTACCCGGAGATTAATAAACATATAGTTAACCTTCCAATAACATGAAAATGTTCGTCCAAACTCATTCCATTAACATCCCATAAATTTTGCAAGGTACATTGTATTAATATTATACAATATTATATCTGTCTCTTATACACATCTCTGAGCGGGCTGGCAAG
>NW_012077426.1:0-355 GCF_000956235.1 Wasmannia auropunctata
AAATTTGCGCATATCTTATGCTAGTCAGGAGCCCTGGCTATTTGATGGTACTGTGAGGGAAAACATACTGTTTGGCCAGTCTTATGACAAGGCCAGGTACATGCAGGTAGTTATCATAGTACAGCAGAGAATTTTCAATATAGATACTATTAATATCATCATGCTCATACATCTTTGTTATTTCATGACAATGTATTAATAAATTCTTAGATGTAGCACAATTCTTAGATTCTTCAATTTTTCGTTTTAATCATAAATATGAATCGCGACTCAGTAATTAATTGCCAATAAAAAGATGATATTTCTCAGCGAGTATATAAACTTTTCTGAAATTTTATTCTGTGATTCCATCTAT
>NW_012077427.1:0-723 GCF_000956235.1 Wasmannia auropunctata
TCAGGGTCAAACCAATGTTATCATCTTATGTCCCCCTCGAAGTCCGAAAACTTTTGTTTAAACAATTTTGTTGTATAGCGCTTACTTTAGAAGATATTTGGGTGGATCGATTAAAATGGCCCACCCTGTATATCGGCATATTCTTCCAAATATACATATATACTGATTTTTACGAAAAAGATTACCACAGCCTCAGTAGTCTAACAGGAAGGATCGTCCGAATAGTAGGGAGGTCCAGGTTCGAATCCTGGCTGAGGTAATATGTTTCGCAATAAGTTATTTTTAGACTTTTAGAGGATCTTAATAGATGCTATCAGCATTGATTATTAGATTGCCTTTGGCATTTAACGTGATATTATGTTTAATGCTCGGTTCAGAGCTGTGTAGAAGTCAGAGTTGGGAAAGTTATTTTGTAAAAGTAACTAATTACAGTTTTTGTCTCTCAAAAAGTAATTATAGTTACCGTTACAAGTTACCGACTCTGAAAAGTAACATGTTACAGTTTAACAGTTACGGTTACTCAAAAAGTAACGAATCGTTTATACTCTTCAGTTATTTTTAATAAAACAACATTAGCATTATAAAAAAAGACTGGTTTACATTTACATATTATATAATTTTACTTAAAAAAGAAAAGTAATGCGCGTATTTAAATATGACCATTTAAATATTTCGCATAATTACAATCAACATTATGATTAGGTGATTGAGCGAAAAGATCGG
>NW_012077428.1:0-393 GCF_000956235.1 Wasmannia auropunctata
AGAGTAGACATTTTTCACCAAAGAAAATATCAAAAGAGAAGAAAAGTGTAATTTTTTTACTCGGAGAACCATAACACAATAAACAGAATTGGTCCATTCTGAAGTGTTATTAATAATTTTTATAATAAATTTTTGTTAAGATTCTTATAGATCTCTTGATACAAATAAAAAAATATAATAAGTAAGAAGTTTATGTGTAAAAAAGATTATGTTACAATTCATCAAAAGGTAAGATAAGAACGTCTAATGAAAGAATTTATATTATTTCATTACAGCATCTGTTAACTTTTCAAATATTTTCTCTGGTAATTAAATTTGACATTAAACTTTAATTGTTTATATAAGCCTGCGATTACAATTTACGTTTTAAATGTATTTGTACTGTCTCTTATA
>NW_012077429.1:0-755 GCF_000956235.1 Wasmannia auropunctata
ACTGATGTAAATTTAGTTAATATCAAAGTATACCATTTAGGTTTTATCTTTTAAAAAAATTAAATTTAATTTGGATATAAGTTTTTTTTTCAAGGAGCGCGCTTACACTTGACACTCTTTTTTTACCTTTTTAAAAAAAAGTCGATTTTGTAAGGATATATGATATATTCTAAAAATATATCTTATCCATAATATTAAGATTATCCCAAACAGCACATTTTATCTAAGGGATATTCTTTATACGTAGAAATGTCCTCTATACATTTTACGTCTCTTAGATGTGTGTCCTGTATTCTGCTAAAATATATATCTTATATCCATTTTTTTAAATTTCTTTTAAACACTTTTATGGAACAACGTCTTTATACTTTTAATAATATTATTTTTGTCTAACAAATTGATAGGTACAATGCATAAGACAAATTTTTATAATAAACATTTTTTGAAACTAATTATGATGTATTAACGTATTACACTTGATTATTACAATATGTATCAAATTGTATACTTGCGTATGCAAAAATAGTTTCAATGAAAGTGCTAGAAATAGAAATGTGCACAAGACAAATTTTTAAAATAAAATATTTTTTGAAACTATTATGATGTATTAATGTATCGTATTACACTAAACAGTTTCAATGAAAGTGCTAGAAGTAGAAATGTGCACAAGACAAATTTTTATAATAAAATATTTTTTGAAACTATTATGATGTATTAATGTATCGTATTACACCTGTCTCTTATACACATCTCTG
>NW_012077430.1:0-341 GCF_000956235.1 Wasmannia auropunctata
TTTATCCTGTATGCTATAATGCCTACAATATCTTTTTCTTTAGGTATCTTTTTTACGCAAGTGTATAACAAATTTAATAATTCTATTAAATTCTCTTAACAAATGAATTTGAGAATATAACAATTATATGATGGAGTACCTCACTCTATATTACATACGTCTTTTTTATTTAATTTTTTTTTATGTTGTCATTTGTAATAATAATTCTGCACTCGAGTTGTAAATTTTATATATAAATGTTATTTTTTATTAAAGCAATGCCAATGATTTAAAATAATTAGAGCACTATTATTATACTCGGCGCTAAAATGAAAGGATCACCTATTCTAATCGCTAAAAAT
>NW_012077431.1:0-306 GCF_000956235.1 Wasmannia auropunctata
GCCTTGCCAGCCCGCTCAGAGATGTGTATAAGAGACAGGCCTTAACTTTTAATATGAACTTTAAAAACAGTAGAACAACACGTCAGAAGATAACTGGAAAATATGTGACAGAATATATGAGTTTATAGTTTCAAGTGCGATGACATAACAATTTGCATCTGTTTTATAACAATCAATTACATGTCCAAAAATAAAAATTTCTCTGAAATAAAAGAGAGAGAAATTAGAATTTAAAAAAATATAATTAGCATAATATAACTTTTAAGAAATAATGTATACAGATTTATTTTGAGTTGCACGTTTACG
>NW_012077432.1:0-392 GCF_000956235.1 Wasmannia auropunctata
AGCCCAGATTTTATTATTGCGCTTCATTCCACTCAAAAAACCCTGCTCCCTTTCTCTGTACAGTTTCGAGTAAGAAAAGTACTGCCTTATCCGGCCACATAATTCCTTTTGTCTTGTTTAAAATTATTAAAATAAAAAGTAAACACAACTAATATAAAATAAAAATGTTCGTTTCTTGGCCGTTAAACCTTTCCTTATTGTCTTGCAATATATAAGCCTGATTTTATATTTAATTAATTTTAAAATAAACTTCATTTATCCAGATAACCAAGCGTGATTAATCATATCGAGTAAACTAATGCATTGCATGAGTTGTTGCATATTTGACATATATTTGTTGACATCAAAAAAGGACACATTACGAATGCAGCAACATAACAGCTTATACGTAT
>NW_012077433.1:0-779 GCF_000956235.1 Wasmannia auropunctata
TATATATGTATAGATGAGAATAAAGATAAATTTATGTAAATAGAATAAGTCAATTACCAGTGATGATTAGAAATAAGAAGAACGTATCAAGAGAATAGTAGAATATAGGTATCAAAGAGTGCAATCCAATGTATGAGAGAAGCAATCCAAAGTTATAAGGATTTTAATTTGAATGTTTTGGTTAGATTTGGCCATAGAATTCAAAAATTTACAGGAAAAAAGCAACAGAAGCATTTCTGCGCTCTAGTTCTGAATAAATGATAACATTCTGCACAATCCTTATTACTGAAACTATATGAGAAGAGCATATTCGTTAAAATCAGTTCTTTAACTTTTTGCTACTATTGTAGGTACCAAACATCCTTAAAACTTGCGCTTTCTTTTCATCTATGTTCTCTCACAGCCTTCTATTTATTACCTCTTTGTCCTCTTCTAGCTCTACAATTCTTTGTCCTACTGCAGTTTTTTATATAATATTCTATCCTATCTCTTTCCTTTTCCACAGAATATGCATAATCTGAGGTTTCGAGATATATGATTAGTTATTAATTAATAAAAGCAGAGTTTTTAGTATATTTTACAAGTCAGTTTTATTGTAAACATTATAATTTCTATTTTAATATATTTTGTAAGAATTTTTATTCTCAGAGAAGGTAAAGTGTAAAACGTTACAAAATTGACTTTAAAAAAAAAGTAAAAAAAGGTAAATAATAAAATATAAACGCGCTCCTTCAAAAAAACTTATATCCAAATTAAATATAATTTTTTTTAAAGATAAA
>NW_012077434.1:0-635 GCF_000956235.1 Wasmannia auropunctata
TCTGGGACACCCTGTATATATATATATATATATATATACAGGATAATCGAAGTCACCCGGAGGAACCGGCATCTACGTATTTTTCATGAAAAACTGAGTCGAAAATGTTAATACATATCAAAATGTTAAAATGTCAATGGTTTATGAATGGTGAACTGTTGAAACTGTCCAACCACAGGGCATTAAGAGCGCGCCATCAGGTGCGGCACAGTCTTTTTAAAATGGTGTTGAATTTGCGATTGACTTCACACCAATTAAATTGGACTCAATTTAAAAATAAGAGCAATAGATGTTAATAGAGATTTCACCGAATCTTTGTAGTATTCGGCACCGTGATGTTTAATGGTATCCGTTGCGCGCCGGCCGACCGCTTGACTGCGCCGCACCTGACGGCGCGCTCTTACTGTTCTGTGGTTAAACAGTTTCAACAACTCACCACTCACAAATCATTAACATCTCAACATTTTGCTGTTAACATTTTCGATTCAGTTTTTCATGAGGAATATGTAGATGACCGGCTTTTCCGGGTGACCTGAATGACTCTATATATAATATGTGTATGTATAATAATAATGCCAATAAATAATATAAATAAATATTGCATATGAACATTTAGTAATTATAATAGTGTACAA
>NW_012077435.1:0-681 GCF_000956235.1 Wasmannia auropunctata
AAAGAGAAAGATTCCAACTTTATGACGCTGGAAACCGCATCCCCGGGAAAAATTTTAGCAAGTCCGTGCACTCGTTCAAACTTTGTAATTTTCAGTGTGGCAAACATGCTCTCAGATTTAAGAGTTTACAGCCACAGGGGTGCATTAAATTTAAAATCGACTCACGGTATTTTAAAGTAGAGATTTCAAGCTTTTATTTGAAAAAAAATTCATCATTTTACGATGATTTTTCATGGAGTTACCGTTAACCAAAGTTGACCAATTTTTGCTCAAAATTTTTCTATGTCATAATTTTTTTGAGCAGTGTATATATATATGAAATAAAAGAATTATACTCTAAATAATTCAATAAACAAATTTATTAAATATATTTAGAAATCAATAAATATAAATATACATTTTATTTTACATCAATTTTTATTTTAATTGTTACTAGTACACTTCAAAATAATTAATTATAATATAATAGTTTCTCATTTATATAGCTATTTATACACTGCTCAAACAAATTATGGCATAGAAAAATTTTGAGCAAAAATTGGTCAACTTTGGTTAACGGTAACTCCGCAAAAAATCATCGTAAAATGATGAACTTTTTTTCAAATGAAAGCTTGAAATCTCTACTTTAAAATACTGTGAGTCGATTTTAAATTTAATGCACCCGTGACTGAGTCGACAAGG
>NW_012077436.1:0-306 GCF_000956235.1 Wasmannia auropunctata
ACGGAAAAACAAGTGCAAAACTACGTATCTGACTGGCTGAAATATGCTAAAACTCGTTACAACAGATAACAGGTACTTTCTATTTTATTTTATTTAAATGAATTACTATTTTAAAATAACACTTATATGTCTCTTTTTGGGCGAAAGTTCAACTCGAATAAATAACTACAATCTACTGCAAATGATTTTAAGTATAATTTTTTCCGTTTTCGATACTATTCTAAAATATTATAATTAAGTATTATTAAAGCAGAATTATTGTATATTTTTTTAAAGAAAAGATACATATATTAATACATGTATAAA
>NW_012077437.1:0-1946 GCF_000956235.1 Wasmannia auropunctata
TAAGAGACAGAATTTATACCGCAAACATAAAATTGTCGACTTCTTCCCTGATGTCTAAATCAGTCATAAGTCCTTCATTAGACGCCGCTATCAGAAAATCCAACATTGCAAGTCGTTTTTTTTTTGCTAAATTAAAGTATGTATATAAGCATGTCATTATCATTTTAATAGTTCAATCCTTTTAATTCAATGCCTTCATTATATAGAGAAAAATCACCGATATTGATAGTAGTTTAAGACTTTTAAAGAAATACCCTCTTATTTTTCGAAAACTAAACATTGCACTTATTAATATACTAATAAAAACATGATCGTTAAGATAATTAACAAAGTCGAAACCCATGATTCATATATCTTTGATTTATTTCTACATGTATATGTAGAATCAGTTAAAATAAATTTTACAAACAAGAAAATGACACTTTTACGATTTTCTTTTGCAATTGTAATTTAAATAATATTGGATATATTATTGTTAATATTAAATTATTCTACATGTTTGCAGTTTTGTAAAACTGTTTTATTTATATTTTTCTTTTTCTTATATTTTTTTTATTTTTATGATTTTGAGGCTTATTCTTGTTTATCTTAAGAAAATGTTAAATATTGCAAAATTTCAAAATATAAAAAACTTTAATTAAATTTTAACTGTAAATTGTGCACCAATTATCGATGTTTAAGGACTCAATCATAATTTAAAACAGCTATGACTATTCGGTTATTAAAACCGATTATTAAAAGCAGTAATTGGCACGTAGTTTACAGTAGCTGAAATTTAAAGGTTTAAAAGTTGAAAATATATTATTGGGCAACCAATATCCAGCTTTAGCCAAAATTATTTAAAACTCTTTCTTCCTTATTATTTGTCGTGTACACATATATATATCGGCTTTGTTTGAAACTATTGTTACATGTATTTAGATTTGAAATTACGTGTTAATAAATTAAAATATAATTTATGATATTAGACATTGCCTCTAAAACGAAATTGTTTTTGATTATGTCACTTACTTCCGATCGTTTCTGCATTATCTTCGGCTGATACATTATCGAAGTTTTTCAAGTATTTACCATTTGTACGTCTGTGATAAAGTTTTCTTTCGGCAATAATCTACGTAAATACAACATTAATGCTTCTTTATATAATTTATATGAATGCATTAGCAAATATTGTTAACAATTACAAATTATATTGCAATATTTTTATACAACAGAATTTTTATCATAATTTTTAAAAATAGATAACATTTTAGATAGATAATAAGTATTAGATAGATAATAAATATTAAGTAGCGTTCTTACGCACTTGTTCAGTAAATCCATGTAATATCTTCAAAACCTTAGTTTGTTCTCTGCCTTTTGGTGTCAAATAAAATATCCAATCGAAGAGCAGCCATTGCCTTACTAACCTAAATCAAAATTTCTTAATAATAGGTACACTATTTTAAAAAAGAGATAGTATGATATTGTAAAGAACAGCTTTTTTCTAAATTTCTCTATAAAACTCTTAGAATTAGTAACAACTAACAACTCAATAATCATAAATTTATAAAGAGAATAAATTTACAACATACATAAAATTATGCTTAAGAAAGATGTGTACTTATGGTATATTTAAACATTAAATTCTTTTAATTATTAAATCTTAAATACATAAAAGACATATCTATTTTGATACTAATTGTTTGTTGATTTTTTTATGATATTTTAATACATAAAATTTGGAAAGCTTTAAACAATATTTATTTTTAAATGAATAATTTAACGATTTGTATATATATAAATTAATACAATTTTATAAATTTCTAGTTACAACGACGGTTTACATAAAGTATATTATTATTGACCTTGGTATAATTATAAAACATTAATTAATTTATGTTTAAAAAGTACAGATATATAATTATTTATTATATCTATAAATTACCTATAAACAAAAAGTTCAC
>NW_012077438.1:0-708 GCF_000956235.1 Wasmannia auropunctata
ATCTATAAATTCTGAATATACTATTACTTCGTCAGCAAGACCTATCTCGATTGCATTTTCTCCAAAATATAGCCCTGCCTCTGTTGATTTGATTTTTTCCGTGGATAGATTTCTGTTTCGTGCTACTAGCTCGACAAACATTTCGTATAAACGATCCACTTCTCCTTTTAAGCTTTCCAAACTCTCTGATGTTATTGGCTCATGCGGATTTAAGTCGTTTTTTCGATTCCCTGCATATACTGTCGTATATTTTATTCCTTGTTTTTCATCAAATTCGCTTTGGTCTATATGGCTTGCTATTACTCCTATGCTTCCTACCCCGGATGTTCTGCTCACATACACCTTTTCTGCACTTGACGCTATCGCATACGCCGCAGAATATGCATCATCATTGGCTATCGCTATTATCTCTTTTTTGCCCCTTGCATTATAAATAAAGTCAGAAAGGTCGAATAAACCGTTTACTTCTCCTCCGGGACTATCTATATCCAGTACAATTGTTTCTACTTCTTCATCCACTAAACCTCGTTTCAATTGTTCTTCGATTTGTTCATATGATGTCATTCCTAGCATTTCATCGAAGATTTCCGACTTTTTCGTCAAAATTCCATGTATCGGTATAACTTTTATTCCTTTTTCACTATTTTTTATTGCGTGTTTTATGTTTTTAAACGTCGGATGTTTTGCCGCATGTAATGAGATCGGAAG
>NW_012077439.1:0-1208 GCF_000956235.1 Wasmannia auropunctata
ATATTATTTTGACTTTTCTGTTCTTTGGGTCGATTCGATGTCGATTCGACGTATTTTCGACCAATTATTTCTCACTGGGTATATATGCACGATTAACTTTTAATTTTAAACTAATTTTGGGTTTTGGACATTGGTAACTTGGAAACAAGTATTTCTTGATGTCAAAACAATTTGATCGAAATGGCCTGATTTTCGATGTCAATTTCGATTCGATGAGTTTTCGATGACATCGACATCGAAACGACGTCGATTCGACATCAGCCTTCTCACTGGGTGTATGCTTCAGCTATTTCCTTAATAACAAAATGCGTATCATATAGCCAGACAAATTGTGAAAAACTACGGGAATGCAATGCGAATTTTGGTAATTTAAGTTGCAATTTGAATGTGCCGGACCTCTGTATCGCCCAGTCAAATGACAGTGATCGCGTACTCGCGAGTCGTCAGGCGCGAACGGTTTCTCGCACACGTGACAGTGTGTGGCGTTGTGAAATCTTTCCCAATTGTTTCGCGTGAAATCTGCCATGGGTACATTAGTGGATAGAATAGATTTTATTTTGTGTTCTAAACATCTGAGTTCATTGGCGAACCATGCAACGCAATTTGTATCGCGACGAAACTGATACGTTGATAACGCGTCGTTATACGAGCAGTGTACGTGTTAGAGAAGTTAAGTTGTTTATTAGCGCCGCATGCAGATTCGTGTAAACTCGTCGTTTTCTTTATTCTCAGTTCATGTTGGCATGATTGAGAACTAGTTAGTTAGTTACAAGATGGCGAACATTTTGCACGCTCAGTCTAAAATACTTACAAGGGACCCTTACAAACTGCACAATAGCTACAGCATAGAAAAAATTATCCAAGCATCTTGACTCCCTTTGGATAACTTTCCACCCAAAAATTAGACCGGAAATGAGTAGATATACTATGGGGATTCTGGACCAAATGTAGGTCAAGGTCAAGGGTGGGGGGAATGTAGGTCAAGGGTGGGGGGAATGTAGGTCAAGGGGGGATTAATAATTAATTAAACAATAATCGATTGAATCATCAATTAATTGATAACAATTAATTGATAACAATAATTTTTTTATCAATTATATTTTTCGTGGACCGCTACCGCCACGTGCGCGGTGACGCCATTTTGAACGCGGTGCCGCCACCGTCACCGCCACGTACGCGGTGACGCCATTTTGAACGCGGTGCTGCCA
>NW_012077440.1:0-313 GCF_000956235.1 Wasmannia auropunctata
AATTTATATTTAAAAAAATACAAAATGTATTACGTTATTATTACACATAGGTCAGTAATCTTTTATTTTTGAAAAACGATATTATATATTAATTATGTTGCTTGAATCATTCGATTGGCAAATATGGCGATTTAACTTACTATAAAAGCATCATCGTTGGATTTTCCATCAAATCCTTAAAAGCAGCTAACCATTGTGCGCCTATTGCACCATCAACGGTACGGTGATCGCAGCTGGCAGTTACAGACATATATTGGGCAGTTGTGAATCTACAAAGATTTGTGTTAACACTCGTATGCCGCCATCTGCCTGA
>NW_012077441.1:0-314 GCF_000956235.1 Wasmannia auropunctata
CATTACACGCTTTATCTGCCTACATGCTTATTTGATATTTCAATGAGCGGATTATGAAAATTCCGATGCACGCGCTATCCAGGCGAATGCGTACAATATAACATTGCGGGGGTTATTAAAATGTTTCGGCCGCGCGCATTATCAATAAACTCCCGCTAATGAGGATATTAATTAAATGAAAGTCCAACGGGTTATTAATTAAATCAGAAAATCGTCGCATTTCGGGCGTCTCGTCGGAAGATGACGTCCGGCAGACGAGCCGAGAGATTTTTCGAAACACACTGTATGTATTTCGTATGCCGTCTTCTGCGTGA
>NW_012077442.1:0-314 GCF_000956235.1 Wasmannia auropunctata
CAATAGTTATCAAGATATTAATTTGTAAAGATCGCCGAATATGAACGCGCGGCGAGATACAGCCGCCCACCGCAAACCGCAGTTGCCTAGCGCATAGCGTATGGTGAGGATAATTGTTTTAACCATATTAATATTTAATACTAATCACGCGGTGCGAGGTGGGGATAATTGATTGCCGATAGATTTATAAGATAGACTGCGCGTACCAAATCCGTATTAAATCGCTTGATACGGTTGGTGCAAACGTTCGCGAATTATTTTAGTACGGTTTGGTCTGATACTCCTGAATGGCCTAGTTTACACTGTTAAATTAA
>NW_012077443.1:0-424 GCF_000956235.1 Wasmannia auropunctata
CAGCCCGCTCAGAGATGTGTATAAGAGACAGATATATATATATACATATATATATTTATATATTTAAAGTATAATTTAAAGTATAATTAAGCTTGGATTAAAAATAAAAATTCCTTGAGGAGTCCGTGTCATACTTTATATAAATTATTTCAGTGAATAGACAGTCAGAGGCAGCTCTACGTTTTAGTGTAAATCGCACTTTTGAGTCGTCTGTGTAATTCGAGATTATAAGCATATAACGCCATGTCTGTTTCTTAAGGCGAGAAAAAGTGAGGGAGAGGAATAGTGGGAGAGAGAGGGAAGAAAAAACAAGGAAGTTTGACATTACGCACTCTATAATATTCTGTCATGCGCACTTACATACATCTAATTTGAAGATTTACGCCTCAATCTATTGTAGTTCGTATAATGCAATAATTAGTAC
>NW_012077444.1:0-496 GCF_000956235.1 Wasmannia auropunctata
ACAAATTAATCAAGGAAGACTGCACTTAAAGTTACTTGCACGAAATAAATCAATTTAATTATTTCATGTTCAATTTTTAAAGTTATATTTTTATTTGTATAATAATTAATAACGAAAAACATATATTATTAAAAATTATAATTAATTTAATTATATATTATTTAAAAAACATATATTATTTTATATAAAAATAATTCTAATTATTTTTACAATAATTTACAACAATTTACAATAATTTTACAATTGCTCCCGTTTAATTGTTTTACAAATTAAAATCATAGGCTGCAAAAATGGTAAGTTAATAATTAATTGTTCTCTATTTAGAACACAATTGCATATGTTATAGAAATTCTTCCCGATCGTGAAGATCATCTCGAAACTCGGCTACACAATCTCGCTGTTCACTCTCATCGTCGCGTTTTGCATTTTGGCCACCATCAAGTAAGTATATACTCGTGTAAATGAATTCTAACACATGATTGCAAAACAAGGCGCC
>NW_012077445.1:0-321 GCF_000956235.1 Wasmannia auropunctata
ATTTTCTTTGTTTACAAATTCTTCATGTAACTTAAAGTACAAATTTTTCTTCTACAAAAATTTGTATCAATTTATGCAATCTAGAAAGTAAATTTTGTTTTCGTTTTAATATTAAAAAGCTTTTAATTTTTAATAAAATTGTGATATATAATTTAATAAAAGTTTATAATATTTATATGTATATACAGGGTGATTCAGAACAACCCCTCGTCCTTGAAAAGACGTATTCTTGACTCAATTCTAAGACGACTTTTCCTTTACAAAAATTTTGTCCGAAGCTTAGTTTTCAAATTATAATGAGAACACGTCTGAACTCCAGTC
>NW_012077446.1:0-318 GCF_000956235.1 Wasmannia auropunctata
GCTTTTCGCAATCGAGGCTAGATTTTGGTGTCTAATAATATTTCTATTAATTTCTTTCAGTTATGTCATTTTTGAAGCAAATCTGTGATAAGTATACATATACATATAAAATACATCAATCATCCTCGGAAAAATTATTATAGTTATAGCTTGCCGGTACTCAAACAAGTATTATAACAATTTTATATATATTCTAACAATAATAATTATAATACTGTTGTATTATAATAGTATATTATAATAATTTCATGTTACATCGTGTTGCATCCTTTAAAAATAATACAGCTAAATAAAAGATCGGAAGAGCACACGTCTGAA
>NW_012077447.1:0-384 GCF_000956235.1 Wasmannia auropunctata
AGTGAAATATCTCGAATCATAAAATGACTAATACGTATTTTATCAAATAATATAATAAAATACTATTAAGACTCGTGACGGATGTATTAAGTTGGCACTCCCATGTTTCAAAATCATATTTCTGATCAAAGTTCTGAATTACTCAGACGAAAAGAAAGAGTTCTTGATAGTTTTCAGAGATAGTTCTGCCCATTATAACAACGAAAATATCTTTTGAAAAATGGGAGTGCTAACTACACACTCAACATTATTATCAAAGAACTTCACACTCAACATTATTATCAAAGAATTTGAATAATTCATTTGATGTCTTTTGTCGAGTACTAGCGTTCCTATTATTATAATGGACAGAACTATTTCTGAAAACTATCAAGAACTCTTCCT
>NW_012077448.1:0-320 GCF_000956235.1 Wasmannia auropunctata
AAATTTACTTTGACATGAGGACATTAGGACAGTAACACAGAAAATATCGCAAAAGGTGGATTAATCTAATTGTAAGTTAAACATGTCGTTAGTTAAATATAGGCAAACTTACGGTACAGGATTACCAATAAATACACAATCATCTTTCAACATATTAGCCATATACTTAAGGAGAATAATATGCGAGCAGAAAAAGTTCAAATCATTGATTATTGAAACTAAAACAAGTATTTTTATTTTATTCATAAGTTTTTTCTGTTTAATATTATTTTTACTTGAATAATTTAGTTTTAAGTTAAATAAAGATCGGAAGAGCACAC
>NW_012077449.1:0-321 GCF_000956235.1 Wasmannia auropunctata
CTCTCTTTGAAACCGAACAACGTATTTTTCACATATCTATTACTTTTTTTGTTTTTTTTTGTTATAAAATTAATATAAACTTGCACGTTATAGAAAGAATCTGAAATAAACTGTTTTTTGTAATGTTTTTCTCAAATATGTAGATCCTTTGTAGATTTGATCCATATAAATTAATGCGGATAAAATAATTCAACGGACAAATTAAAATTGAGAAAAAATCCTATCTAAAAAAGTGCATTTAAAGCCGATTACTCGCATTTCTCGAAATTTATTGTCGCTTTTCTGCCATGCGATTGTCTCGCTGCGCTTACTTCGTGCAAG
>NW_012077450.1:0-1350 GCF_000956235.1 Wasmannia auropunctata
TACTCATTTTTGGACTTTGTGCCTATGGAGACTTTTGATCAGGACGATCAGAACTACAAAATATCAAAAATTCAGCTACATTAGCTGGGACCCATTTTCACGTGGTTTTGTGCGGGGTCCTTTATGGGACGAGTTTAAAAAAGACATGTTAGAAGATTATATAAGACGATATGGACCTATAATAGGAATAAAGAAAACTTATAATGATATTGTTAATTTACTTCAAATGGAAGGATCAAATATTGCTAATTTTCCCGAAATAGATCAAATAACAGAGGAACAAGAAACAGACAATGAAGAACAGGTTCAAGAAAATACATTAATACGACAATATGAGCAATTAAATGTTAAACAAAAAGAAATTGTTGATGCTATTTTAACAGCAGTTACAAATAATAATAACAATAATAATTGTTTTTACATCGATGGTCCAGGTGGTTCTGGTAAAACTTTTGTATATACAACCTTATATTATTTACTTAAAAGTAGAAACAAAGTAGTGAGTACTATGGCATTTACTGGGATTGCTGCAACATTACTTCCAAATGGAAGAACAGTACATAAAGTTTTCGGGTTACCAGTGCCTCTTTTTAATGATTCTACTTCAAACATTAAAGTTCAATCTAAAGAAGCTAACAAATTAAAAAATGTAGATGTTTTCATTTTGGACAAAGCTTAATAGCACCACGTTATGTATTAGAAATAATGGATCGAACATTACGTGATATAATGCAAAATGATTTGTATTTTGGTGGAAAAATTGTGCTTCTTGGTGGAGATTTTAGACATTTATTGCCTATAAAAGAAATAGCTACACGTAGTAAAATTATAAATTTATCCATAAAGTTTAGTACATTATGGAAACAATTTAAAATATTTTCATTAACAGAAAATATAAGAGCTTTACCGGACTTGGTTAGATGGCGTGTTTGTGCATGGTTGTGTGTAGCGAGCGTGTACAATTTAGAGAGTGCGTTTCTGGAAAGTAGGGCGTATAGAAGAGATTGGAGTCGTGAATTAGGTAGGAAAGCGTATAAAGAAGGTGAGGAATTGAAGGCATAGGTGGGCGAGTGGAGATAGTTTTGTGTAGAGAGGTTTGGAGGTAAAAGAGTGAGGTTAGGTGGGAAGAGTGCGGTAGGCGGATAGCGATAAGCGCGAGCGGAGGGGGTGAGGGGAGGAGAGAGAAGAGCGAGTGGCGGGAAGAGAGTGGCGTGGGTAGGTGGCGCGGCGAGGCTAAAGGCATAGATAAAGAATATAGAGATGGATAAACGGAAGATGGAAAAGGGACTTGTAAGTAAACTGAGGGGGGGAGAGAAGGAAAGAACACAATCGCTAACGGATTTAGATCGG
>NW_012077451.1:0-473 GCF_000956235.1 Wasmannia auropunctata
GTCGACTCAGTTGTATGCTATACGAAGTTATTACGTCTAATGTGCAGGAGCATTACATACATTAAAGAAAAGTGTGATCATAAGTTTGTATAATTATTCTATATTCTATTTAGCGAAAGTCTATTTACGCATATTATGAGCAGCACAGTGGAGAGAGCGTAGCGAGCTACTCACAATCAGTCCTCTAGCTATACGTAAATACGGTATGTTCGGGCCTGCACAAGCATGAGAAGGGGACATCCCAAACGGGACATCTTGTTATAAGCAGAGCCTAACTGCGCGAACGGATAAGTTTTTGTTGATAAACTGTCTCACCGAATAGAGTTGAACGAATTATATGATAATAACTATATGCAAAAATCCACAAGTGCGGACGTTTGTAACCTCACGCGGATTTTTAACCTCAAATAACTTCTATAAATACGTACGTTAAACATATTTCTGAATTACCACGTATGCCTAGAAAGAAAAAA
>NW_012077452.1:0-429 GCF_000956235.1 Wasmannia auropunctata
AATAAAATGTAAAATGTTTCATGTAAGTTACAAACAAAATGATATTTTTATGCCATTAATACATACGCTGGATTTATTTAATAAATAAATTCAATTTCAACAGTCGCGTTTCATTATTAAAAAAATAAAAAAATAATTAAAACATGCTTAAGTATTTAAATTGTATTCTATTATAATAATAATGTAGATTTTAGTTATTGTGTATTAGATAAATATAATAAAAGCTTAAAACAGATGTAATAGTATTGCAGTGTATGTTATAGTTACTTAACTGATGTATAGGTATTCCCAGTAAGCAAGAAACATTAAAATAACATTTAGAAACGTTAATTTCATGTGCATTTTTCAAACATTTTTAAATAATATTATATAAATGTTTTGAAAATGTTATATAATAACATAGAAAGATCGGAAGAGCACACGTCTGAA
>NW_012077453.1:0-429 GCF_000956235.1 Wasmannia auropunctata
CTCAAGTATATTGGATTTTCGCAAGAAGAACATGACATTTGATGAATTAGCGTTTGAAAACTTCAGGTTCTAATGGATACCTTCGAAAATATGACTAATTGTTCTTCATTGCGCTAGATGACAAGATTGATCATCTCTCAAGATTCTTGCCTGTTTTTCTCGTTTCTTTTGTCGTTTTCCTTGTAACATTCGCCGTGTTGCATTGGAGGATCAAATTCGAATCTCATTTACTATTCGCCATTGTTTCCATTTACTATTTGTTCTATTTGTACTATCCATTATTCGATTACTGTAGCTTAAAATTCTGTATGTGTATGTGTAAAAATGTACTTTGTTGAACTGAGCATAATATAACAAAGATAAACATACATATAATATGAAATTTTTTGTTCAAATTTCCTTTAAATTAGTCTTATAAAGTGATTAGAT
>NW_012077454.1:0-323 GCF_000956235.1 Wasmannia auropunctata
ACGTGTGCTCTTCGCTAACTATTTCTTGTTATAATTTGAAAACTAAGCTTCGGATAAAATTTTGGTAAAGGAAAAATCTTAGAATTGAGTCAAGAATATGACATTTTAAGGACAAAAGTTTATTTTGGGACACCCTGTATATGGACTTAATACCTTTAATTGGACGGTTCATTGTTCCCTGTTCCCTATTTCTATTGCCTGTGCTTTTTATTATTTTCAAGGTTTAAGCGTTTATCTTGTGCATGTATGATTATCGGTAGGTTGTAAATCGCAATCAAAATGGAAAATCTAGATTAATGTGAAGGTTAACAAAAAAATCTCAT
>NW_012077455.1:0-331 GCF_000956235.1 Wasmannia auropunctata
CCTGTGCTCTTCCGATCTCGTTATGCAAGCAGAAGACGGCATACGACTTCGCTACTGTCCTAATGGATTATTAATGTTAATGTCAGCGGAATGAAAAGGTAGAACTCTGAAATTACACGTTCTAAGCACACATTCCCTAGGGCGCGCGGCATACGTAATTCGTACTTGGCGATGTTACGATTTCGTTCGGATTGCTTCTCGGGCGCACGGAACACCTCGTTCTCTCGTTTTGAACGCGCGCTACTGTGCATTACGCAGCAGAATGCGGTATTAGCGAAGAGATAATTTCCGGCAAAAACAGCGGCGGGAGAAACATGCGTTTAAATAACAC
>NW_012077456.1:0-340 GCF_000956235.1 Wasmannia auropunctata
ATGAAGAAACAAATAAATTACTGTTGTATGGAGCAAAGGATTTTGCTGATTTTAAAGACCGTCTACATACCTATGAGAAGATAAAGTCAGCACAAGATAGAAAAACGACCAAAGATAAGGAGTCCATAAGAAAAGAGCAAGAAGGATTCATCAAAGCGAGCGAAGAAAGGTGACAAAGACTTTTCAAACAAGGCCTTAAATTGTTATAATTGTGGTGGCAGCGGCCACAAGGCCAACGTGTGTAAGTATAAAGAACAGGGAAAGAAATGCTTTAAATGCAATAAGTTCGGGCATGAAGCATCAAATTGTACTGGTAATGTTCCAAAGGATAAGACTAATA
>NW_012077457.1:0-1085 GCF_000956235.1 Wasmannia auropunctata
CGTGCGTGCGTGTGCGTGTGTGTGTGTGTGTGTGTGTATGCATGCGTGAACGTGGAGACGTGCGTTCTATTATGCATTTACTAAATGAGAAAAAGGTAATCTAAAATGAAAAAAAAAAAAGATTGATAAGGACAGAAATAATATAGAAATAAAGAATAGTATAAAAGACGAAGCGAAGAAGATAGGAAGAAAGGGAAAGAAAAAAAGGGAGACAGAGAAAAAGAAAAATGGAAGAGGAAAGAAATAAAAACGAAAAAATGTGGGTTAATGAAATAAACACCCGCATCCATGCCTGTGTGCTTCTGCATGTGTAGTTAAGTACGTGTATATGTACATGTGTGTTGTGCACACATGCGCACGTACAATTAAACGCGCGTTTGTATATATGTATGAATGCGTTCGTGCATGGATACATACAAAAATAAAGAATAGAAGGAAGATCGAAAGAAAGGACACTATATCAGAAAAGAAAAATTTTACTCGTACTAAAAGAGGTATATTTAAACAAACATTTAATATTATCTGATATGTTTTATGATACTTTATTAGAATATGAAGTTATTCTTTAGTATCTACTGATTTCTACGTACACTGCTGCTGCTAATATGATTAACTAAATAATTATTTATTTTCGTTACCTATCAACATTTTGTTACAGTATTTATGTATTAAATAGATTTAAGACAAAATAATAAATTAAACATCAAAATTATATACAAGATGAAAAAATAATTTGTATCTCTTTAGAATATACGACAAATAAATTTCTCAAATTTAAACTGAATCTTGTGATAAAATTTCGTTATATTTAAAGCCGGTATCAGACTACGCATTGGAGATTGAGATTAAGATTGAGATTGAAGTTCAGCCAATGAGAACACAGCAGACTAAGATTGAGATTGGAATTTGGAAATTAGAATTCCGTCTATTTTTCAATCTCAATCTTAGCCATTGGCTTGACGACTTTTTGGTCACGTGATGACTGCTGACATATTTACCGAGAACGATAAAGCAGATAGAGGTTAAGTTCGTGCAATAATAAACGTGCAATTAAATTTCATGCACAGGTAAGTATTGTTATAAAC
>NW_012077458.1:0-476 GCF_000956235.1 Wasmannia auropunctata
AAGAGACAGATTATTACTTATGTTTTATTACTTATTGTGAGGTACTTTTCTCAATTCGGTCCTGGATTTAACATGTTGGATGTTCACGTGATCCGAAAAAGGAGATCAAAGGTGCCGACACGAAGTGGACCTACTGGTTATATTGTGGTACCATTTCATTTGTCATACGACAAGTTTTGTCGGATGTAGCAATTGGCTGTTAGTGCGCATGCGGCGGTTTGTACGACGAAATTTTGTCATATGGGTCGCCACATTAATAGCTAATCGTAGTATCTATAGGATATAAATATTGTATGCAGTTAATAATCAAGGTAGTTTATGTTTTTTACAAAAAAATTAATTTAAACTTTCAACTGCAAAAAAACATTTATTAAAACTTCTGAGTATTGTATACGAATGTATTTATTATCAAATTTACGTTGTATATAATCTATTTTATATATACTTACCCGCAAAAAAAGCGGTACACTGAAAAA
>NW_012077459.1:0-943 GCF_000956235.1 Wasmannia auropunctata
AATTGCAATGTAAAAAGCATAACTTTGTAAGAAAAATTCTAATTTATACCTTACGCGTTATCATTCGACAATGTTATCACATCATTAATTCTTTAATATTGCTCACGTGCTTTATTTTTCTTTATATTTATTCTATTTTATGATTGTACGTGACGGAATAAGCAAGTATAAAATTTGATTTTTACCTTTGTCTATGAAACAATATTGCCAGTTATCAAATTGTAAAACTTTTGAATTATTTTATTTTTAAGCAATGATATGTAGATACTTTATTACATATTAAATGAAAATTTCCTCTATTGATATGAATTATGAGTTTAGCCAGTGCACAACTTGCATCATCAGTTTTCATTACTTATAGAATATTCTTTTAAACAGACATAGTAATTATGTTCGGCATACAATTATATTGGCTTGTTCATAATAATATATTATGTCTCGCACACAATGAATAAGCCAGGCCAATGTACGGTTATACCAGGATCTTGGTGCTACAATTATTTTATCATGTGATTTTACATACGTATAGCTTCGTCTAAACTACGTGCCGTTACTTCCGGATTCAACGCAATCCCCCATGATTGAAACAAGACCGTATTATCGTGCATTAAATTGCTAATTAATATAATAAGAACTTGATGCTAATTTGCATCTAAATAAACCCCTCCTCCCCCGTGACGTCAAATAAATGCTTGCCTACATCTATACGAACCATTATCGACGAATCTGTAAAGATTGCGGAAAAATATCATCTCATGTTCTCAGTCAGGAATCAAACCCGGATCTCCACGTTTGCCGGACGGCGTCCTACCTTTAGACCACTGAGGCATATGATAACATTCGTCGCAATAAATAATCTAGCGTATTCTCCAGCCGCGTAAATTCAAATAATTATTTAAAGTGTAACGTATGTGTATTGAGGCCAACGTGTCAAACAATATAT
>NW_012077459.1:2667-4340 GCF_000956235.1 Wasmannia auropunctata
TAATTCTTTCTAACTTTTTGAGTGGATATAGACATAGCACCATGCAAAATTGCAATGTAAAGACACAATTTTGAAATAAAAATTCTAATTTATATTCCACGCATTATCATTCAACAATGTTATCACAATCGTTAACTCTTTAATATATTTTTTAATATGATTTGCGTGCATGTACTTTATTTTTTTATATTTCTTTTATTTCAAGGTTGTTCGTGACGCTGACAAGTGTAAATTTTGTCTTTGATTTTTGTCCACAAAACGGTATAACCAGTTGTAAAATTACATTACAACATTTACAATAACACTTGTCAAAATGCTAAAATTGAATTTGAATTTCATTCGTTCGCACCCGACTTTTGTTCCGATAGTTCAAAAAATATAAGTATAATCTCCAAATACGCTTTTCTCATTTCTTAGAGACTAAGAAGTTTTAACAATTGTACAAATTGAACATGTATTTATTTGTTTAATGGAATTATTGTAAGATTAAAAATAATAAAATTTGAGATAAAATTGTTTTTTTATATTACAATTTTTTTTATAATTATATGTATTCTGTATAGCTTTATACATACATATATGCTGCACAATATGTAAAATTTTGATTATAAATCTGTTCCAAATTTTATCACAAATTACAGGTTTATTTGTAATAACTTTATATTTCAAGAAATGTACAAAATAAGATTAAGTTGTTTGATTGCGATCAGGAGAGATTTTATGAAGAATTAGAATCAATTGGAATAATCATGTATCCTTTTTTATAATGCATTTATGACTTTAGAAATATTTCAGTATATTTTAATAACCTGTTATTCATTATATCTTATCATTAAATCTGACAGGTAAATCGCCGCCCGTTGCGGGTTTTATTCTTTTTTTTTATATTCGATGCAAACTTCTGTCTCACTTAATTGTGTTTTTTTAATACGGTTTTTTTTCAGCATCAGTTAAACCTTGATCACTCTATTGGTTACACGCTGCCGCCGGTGTTGATGACTGTAACGTATAATTATAGAATTAAGTACAGACAATACAAAATAAAACAAACCATTGCTATGTTGTCCAATAAAGCGACGTCAATCAGATAATCTCAATAATAAGCCTTTTAAAATTTTAACTGAAAATACATAAAACAATTATTTAGTATTTACAATCTACAGTATAATTACAAGAAAAAGAAAAAAAGAATTAATTTATCTACTAAATAAATATGTATTTCATCATATATATTATATACAGCAATAATTTTACTTACAATAATTACACATCGTATGAATTTCTTCCATTTCTTTACATGATTCTATATTGCAATAGTCTGTTGCAGATCAGTTAAGATTTCTACTATAATAGCAAGACATAACATATTGAAAATTAGTGTTATAATTTTAAATTTGTTTCTAACCTTTTAAATGGCTATAGACATAATAAAATTGCAATGTAAAAAGCACAACTTTGTAATGAAAATTTATACCTTACGTGTTATCATTCGACAACGTTATCACATCATTAATTCTTTAATATTATTTGTGTGACGTGCTTTATTTTTTCTTACATTTATTCTATTTTATGATTGTACGTGACGGAACAGATAAGTATAAACTTTAATTTTAATCTTTTGTTCATAAAACAATATCGCCAGTTATAAAATTTATAAATAATTTTATTTTTAA
>NW_012077459.1:7337-8692 GCF_000956235.1 Wasmannia auropunctata
ATATTAGCCATTCGGTTATTGTTTTATAAAAAGATATTAACAAAAAGTATTAGTTAAAATTGCTTTCCAAATAAAGTTGTAAATGTAAATGAATAATAAAGCGAGGTTCCATTAGGTGCCACATAAATTTTTTGAAAATTACAAATTTAAAAATGAGTGTATTGTTTGAAGGATATAGTATAACTTTTACAAGACAATCCCGAGATCAAAGTACTCCTATATCTAAATAAAATATGAATTTACGTTTTTTTAATGACCGTCGTCTTGTTTGGATGAAAGATCATTCTCTTATGATTTAAGTTTAGAAAGTTACTATCGACCAATAATGCTTAAATCATATCGCGACGTTATATTTACAAAGATATTGTCGATAATTTAAATACGGAGGAGCTGCGGAAAAACACGCGATTTGCGGCCACGTGTTATATAAACCGAAAATTGTAAGACAAAAATTGTCACACTAATTTTATATGAAAGTACCAAGATCCGCTTTGTATCGTGTTAGCGTTTTTCGATTCCTGCAAATATATATTCTATTTAGAAACTTTATTTAGAAAACTTAAAATTACGAAATAAAAGAAATTTAACATATAACTTTTTAACTTATAACTTATAACTTTTTTATTAAGTTAACTTTTAATTTAATTAATTTTATTATGGATTAACTTATCTCAACTAATTATACTAAAGTTTAATTTTTAAGACTGTTAACTTTAATTTAACTTATATAAAAAAAATATATTAACTTATCCAATCCTGCTTTTTTGCCATATAGAAATTAAAAGAACACATGATATAAAAGATATGAGAATATGATATGAGAATATTTATCTATCTTCCCTTAACTTATAATACCCTTAAGAATGTTATACATTGAAAAATTTTATTTTGTGTGCTGATTAGTTTTATTCATTTTCTCACAAGTACAATAATAGTATAATAAAATTTCTTTGTAAAGATATTTTTATCTCTAAGCTACATCACACTGCTCTTCTGACCAAAAATTTGTTAATGATATTTTCATTAATTCGCCGGTTTTAAATATAAATAAAAGAAATATTATATTCATATATAAAACAATACATAAAAAAGTTTATTTTTTTATGTTGTTACTTTTTATCTTTTAAATTATATGTTATTGGGAGATGGCCAAATCTACTTCTTTATGTTATTTTATACATTTTTTTCTATATTTCACGTGGAGCCACATTACAAACCATATGATGCGTAGTCAAGCCGTTTGATTCCTTAAACTTTATTCGTCCGCACCCGATCTTTGTCAAGTTAGCCCAGAGATTATAAGTAAAATCTTCTATTGTGTGTACAATATCCCTAATACCTGTCTCTTATACACG
>NW_012077459.1:12143-17857 GCF_000956235.1 Wasmannia auropunctata
ACCTATGTACGCATAAGATAGCTTCGGATATAAACATAAAACATTAAAATTATTATTCTAAATATTTATTGACAATTAAAATTTAAATGAAAACAATCTTGTCAGTAGGTAATTAAACATTTTTTATAAACTTCTGTATAAAATGAACTTAATAAAATGAACTTCTTTAAATCAGTATTTAAATCTATATTGAGATCAAAATTTAAACGTTTAACTAAAGTAATTTTTTTAATTAAGTAACAAAATAATATATTGCTTATATAGCTTATATAGCTCATAGCCTAATATGTCTTCTTTAAAACCGCGTTTAAAATTTTGGAATTGATTAATTAAAAAAAAAAGTTAGCTATTTTTGTCTGAAAAATGTCATTTTTAGGCACTTTTTTGTTTAAACCGGTTTTTTATTAACTTCCACTTAAGGAATTTGAATTTAATTAACGTCCTTTTCTTTCTTATTAAAAAACGAAAAGATTGACTTTTTTTTGAACCATCTAATCCACATATAAAATATTTTATGCTATGATAAAGAATAGCTACATTTGTATCCCATTCATCGGTTAGGAGGCAAAAAAGTGATACTACGATTCTAGAGTTAAAAATAACATCAAAGCCTTTACTTTTGCCATGTAGAAATTAAAAAAAACACATGGTAGAAAATATGAGAAAATTTATTTAGCTCCTTTCACTCTACCTTTAATACATTGAAACATTTTATTTCGTCGGCCCTGCTGATTAGTTTCATTCGTTTTTTCGCACACAAGTACAATAATAGATATTTTTTCATAAAGATATTTTTATCTATAATATAAACTACATTATGTTGCTTTTGACCAAAAATTTGTTTATGATATTTTCATTAATTCGCTGGTTCTAAAATATTGAGTACACATTATAATAATGTATAAAAAAAATACATAAAAAATTTACTTCTTTCATATTGC
Organism: Wasmannia auropunctata; assembly: GCF_000956235.1. Lineage (NCBI taxonomy): Eukaryota > Metazoa > Arthropoda > Insecta > Hymenoptera > Formicidae > Wasmannia > Wasmannia auropunctata. Next base: position 13,085 of record NW_012077459.1, read on the forward strand.
TACTTTTTATCTTTTATATTGATTGGGAGATGGCCAAATTTATTTCTTTAGTTTATTTCTCTAATTTTTACATAAAGTTTTTTCTGGTGTGGTCCAGTTAGACCATAGTTGCAAACTCCATGATGCGTGGTTAAGCCGTTTGACTTCTTGAACTTAATTCGCCCACATCCGACTTTCGTTACGTTAGCCCAGAGACCATAAGCATAATCTTCCATTATGTTTTCAATATTCCTAATACAGATTATTTTATAAAAATAAAATTATATTGTTACATATAAAATTTTCTTATGTTTCTTAACAAATATGTATTGCACAGATCTACTTTGAAAAAAATATTTAAATTGATAAAATTTCTACACGAATATTTCTTCTCTTTCAATTGATATTTTAACATTTAGAATTTTTAATGTCAAAAGAATTTCTACAAATTAATTTACAAGTTTTATCATTTAAAATACATATTTATTAATAAAACGTATAAAATATGTTAGAATATCTAATATTTGAAATATTTACATTAATGTGGGAAAGTAATGTTTTCCCATTTCAAATATCTGATTATACGCTGATTGTATCAAGTCTTCCAAAGTGAACTCATTTTCATCTAAAGACGATTTCGAGGCTATATACTGGATAACTTCGAATCTTTCTGCGCGATGATAATAAATATATTATGTATTATATTTAACAAGATTATACAAATGTAATTGCATAAATTACTACTCACCTACGTCCCTACAATCGTTATAATCTTTAATACACTGATTGGCCCATCTCTGCGCAATTGTCTCTAGTTCTTCATCCCAGGACTAAGTAATAAAAAAAATTGTAAAAATTAAACATATTTTTATTTCTTTAATGGAATTATTGTAAGATTAAACTCTGAAATTTAAAATAACATTATTTTTTTAATACGTTTTATATTATACATCGCGTTCTAAATGTGTTCTTATATACTTATCGTATATACTTTGTATAAATGTATATTGCACAATTATGCAAAATTATAAATATAACTCTATTCCAAATTCTATCACAAATTACAGATTTATTTGTAATAACTTTATATTTATATTTCATCACATATATATAGCATATATATATATATATATATATATATATATATATAATGAAATTAAATTGTATGATTATAAATTGTATGATGTATATATAGAGAATCAGTTGGATTAAAACCATGAACTCATCTCTCTTGCAATAACGCTTTTATATTGAAAATACTTTGATGTACCATGATAATATATTATTCATTAGGTATGTCTTACCAAATCTAGCATATAAATCGTCGTTTGTAGCGGACCCGTTACTCTCTTTTTTAAATTTGACGTGATCTTTTGCCTCAGTTGATTGAGTTTTTTTAGTATAGCTTCTTTTTCAATATCATTTAGACCTTGATTACTCCATTGCTTACATGCTGCCGCCGGTGTTGATGACTGTAATGTGATATTGTAGAATTAAGTATGCGCAATAAAAATAAACATCTGCTCTTTAATAGAACGATGTTAGGCAATCTCAGCAATGAAGCTTTTTAAAATAAAATTTTAAATTTTAATTAAAAATAATTAAAATAATCATCTACACTATAACTAAATTTAAAAGAAAAAATTTAATTTTATCTATTAATTAAATGTATATTTAATTATATATATTATACATAAATAATACATAAATAATTTTACTGTATACATGCACATTGTATGAACTGCTCCTATTTCTTTACATGATTGAATATTGCAATAATCTGTTGCAGATATATTCGCTAAGTTTTGCGCTATTATAATAAGACATAATATACTGAAAATTAGTGCCATGATTTTGATGTTTTTTATTTTTTGAATGGCTATAAGCACCAAACCTTGCAAAATTGTAATGTGAAAACGCAACTTTGAAATGAAAATTCTAATTTATACACTGCGCGTGATCATACAACGCGCGTTATCACAATCGATAATTTAAAAAAAATTTTTTTTTATGGTTTGCGTGTAATTTATTTTTTTTATATTTATTTTATTTTATGATTGTTCGTGACGGAAAGACAAGTAAATTTTGTTTTTGATCTTCAGCTACAAAATGATATCAGTTGTAAAATTGCAACATTTATAAAGAATAATTTAAGAATTTATTATTACAGTAATAAATAAACAGATACTTTATTAATTAATAACACTGTTCGACATGCTGAAAGTTTCTTGAAAAAAAAAAGAGAAGTTTTCCATATATTTTTAAGCGCTGAAAACGGTGTTGTCTTCAGAATTTGTGTATTTATCACGTCATATTTTCGAGAAGAATGCGATTTAAACAGCTAAGAGATACGTCTTTGGCAATTTTAGAAAAAATCGTATGGGATGAACATACAATGTCGTGAGAGGTATAATAACATTAATATATATTATTGTACATAGTTATTTATAACAGTGTTAATTTTATTATTCTATTATAACTTGTTTTATCAGAAGTAATTTTCACAGTTATTAATGGCAGATTTACTGGATAAAATACAATCTTTCCTGCTGTTAAATTTCTCGACTTTCGCCCTACCGTGCAGTCGGGTGAACGCATGACGTGCACACAGCGCTATAAACACACGTTGCTGCACACGGCGCAGGTAAATAATAATTTTGGAGATACTTAATTAAGTTTGAACACAATGTTCAAACTTTCATTTAAAATTTTTTAGAAGTTTTTAATGCTTCAAGTTTGTTCGCTACGATTTTTCAAAAATTGTCAAAAACAAGTTTTTTAAAAATTGTATCTAATTTTTCTCGCAAATGTTATGTAATACGCAAATTTTGAGAATAGCATCATTTTCAGCTCAAAGATCTACGGAAAATCACTTTTCTTTTTCAGGAATTTTTTAGCATGTCGACCAGGTTGTAGGAAAATATTATATTAAACAATATTAGAGATAGGTTGTAGGTAAATAAATAGACAGAAATATTGAGATATTTTTCATTAATACTATTGTAACAGATGTAATTATTCATCTGCACCAAGCATATCATGTATTTTTACACATTCTTGTTTTCCTTCGTGTCGTTACTTTTTAAATTGAATCACTACTTTTTGTGAAAAGATTATAAGATTAGTGAAAAATGAATTAAAAGAAATAATGCACGTTAGATTTAAAAAAGTATTAGAAGGAATAATACACAATATTAGATTTGAATGATTTTCTAATTACTATTACTCGCACGTGCGTTTTCGCAAATTTAATAATATTTTTTCACGAGGTTATCCTTATTTATAAGCTATCGTCGAATGTATGTAATTTTTATTGCTTTGCCATAAAAATTTAAACGATAAAGCATCCATGTATAAAAGATTTGATACAAAAAGTTTACTTTCTTTTATGTTGTAAAACCACATTTTAAATTAATTTATGGGGGGATGCCAAATCCATTTCTTTAGTTTATATACCTTTTTCTACATCGGACCATAGTTGCAAATTAGATTATGCGTGGTGAAATCGTTTGGATTTTTGAATTTTATTTGTCCGCACCCGAATTTTGTTGCGTTACCCAAGATAACATAATAAAATTCTGCCACCTTTCTAGGGTTCCTACAAATTATTTTATTAAATGTAAAGTTTTCTTTTTTTTTGAATAAATGTGTGTGTGTCACAAAGAATGTGCTTTAAAAATTATTTAAATTTGTAGAATTTATACACAAATATTTTTTCTTTCGATATTTTAATATATAGATTTTTTAAAGTCATCAAAAGAATTTATATAAATTAATTTAAATGTTTTATGTTTTAATATACATATTTATTAACTTTAATCGGTATTCATAGGTCCAGTGGATCAGGAGATTTTTTCAATTATGCGTCAAATCTTTAGACAGCGTTGTGGAAAAATGTTTATAAATACATTTTACAACCTTACATAATTTTGGGTAACATAATCTCGTTTCTTGAATTTTGACATTTGAAACAAAATAAAGAAATTGATCAATTACGTTAACTTTAAGTTAAGTACATTAATTTAAAGTTTAAAGCTTTATCAGGTATTGATCTCGCGAATATCAATTAGGAAATTTTAGAACGAATACCAATTAATATTAATAGAATATTTAACATGTGCCTGATTGGAATATCTAATATTTGAATACTTACACAGATTTGGAAAACAGATTTTCTCTGAAATTAATTATTGAATCAACCCATTGTTGAATCATGTCTTTCAAAGTGAATTTATTTTCGTTCGGAGAGGATTTTGACGCCAAAAGCTGTAGAACGTTGAATCTTTCTGTAGAACAATATTTGTTATAATAAATATATTATAATATGCTATTACATAATTTTCGATTATAAATTTAATTGCATAAATTATTACTCACCTACGTTCCTACAATAATCATAATTATTAATACACTGATTGGCCCATCTCTGCGCAATTGTTTCTAATTCTTGATCCCAGGACTAAGAAAATTATACAAATTGTACAAATTGAATATATATTTATTTGTTTAATGAATTATTGTAAAATTAAACTTTAGAAGAATTTTGGATAAAATGCTTTTTTACAATTATATATTTATTGTACATACTTTGTCTAATTCTTTCTTTCTCTCACTATATATATATATAACCATTTTCGAAGGCGTTATGCAAAAAGGCGTCTTTTTGCAAAGAGGCTAGCCTTTTTGCAAAAAGGCTGATTATACAAAAAGGCTGCAACATATATATATCTATTTCAAATTCTGTCATATATCACAGATTTATTTGTAATTATTTTATATATATATAAAATAATT
>NW_012077460.1:0-681 GCF_000956235.1 Wasmannia auropunctata
CAAGCTTTCATTTGAAAAAAAATTCATTATTTTACAATGATTTTTCGCGGAGTTACCGTTAACCAAAGTTGACCAATTTTTGCTCAAAATTTTTCTATGCCATAATTTTTTTGAGCAATGTATATACGTTTGATAGGTGTCATTTAAAATTCCAATTTTGTTTAACAAAAAAGATTCATTTTTTAGTTTATTCTATTGCATTCCTAAAAAGTTCTTTATTATACCATGTTCTACATATATTGAACAAATTTTCAGATATTTAAAAAATAGATATAATTTCTCATTTATTTACTTAAAACTAAAAAATTAATTATTTTAAAATTAAATTTTGATGACTAAACTTTAATAATCTTATTTAAAAGTACGAAATTTATTTTAAAAAATTATGAAAAATTCGTGTTTATAAATATTTTGTACTTTTTGATATTGAAGCTAAATAGTTCAAGAAAAATAAATATCTGCGCGGCAAAATTGAAAGGTTTTATTGCACAAAGTCGTTTGGAATGGCATATTTTCTAACATACTAAAAATCCTGGCTGCTCGCATGCTTGCGTAACTTTTTGCCTTCGAATAGCTGGCCAAAAAGCAGTTTTTTTAAATATCTGTGAAAGTATTGACTTTATCGAAATAAAAGTCATTATCAAAAACAAAGCTGGCAATATTGCGAACAATTTTATTTTT
>NW_012077461.1:0-379 GCF_000956235.1 Wasmannia auropunctata
TATCAAGCAGAAGACGGCATACGATTTTTTAATCTAATTTTCGAAATTTGAATTTGATAAAGAATCTCGTTGTATAGAGTTCAGTACCCTTCAAATGAGATCGTTTACTATTTTAATCTCAAAAATAGATACAAATTTTATGTTGTACAAAATTGTACATACCAAAATTGTACATACCACCTTACCTTATCAGAAATTCGGAGAAACTCGCGTTTCAATTTTTCTTTTTTTTTTAATTAGGCAACTTCGATTTAGCTATTGAGAGAGAAGCCTTTGTTTATTATCCGCATAAAAAAATCAAGTCAGCGTTGTTGCAAAATGAAGTTCCTAGCATCGATTCCTTGTGTGATGGAATAATTTCCTAATTTCCTAACATTCG
>NW_012077462.1:0-368 GCF_000956235.1 Wasmannia auropunctata
CGCTCAGAGATGTGTATAAGAGACAGATACAAAGTTAACAAGTATACGATTTACATGAGACATGGATGAGAATGTAAAAAGAAATTACACTGTATCCGATCTAAAGAGGATATGTATATATAATATATATACCTATGTCATATCTATATATATTATGTATAAAGAAATATATATATGTGTGTATATAAATAAGATCTCGCGAGAGTGCGCAAGGGTACGGTTAGAAAATAACGTTTCACGCACTTATATCTATTGCACGAGAAGTTAATCCATTGGGACAGTCAGAAGCGAACTGATGTTTCTCATAATTGCCGGCGAAGATTATCCATTGCAGACTCCACTGTAGCATTAGATTATGAAGCACCGAG
>NW_012077463.1:0-393 GCF_000956235.1 Wasmannia auropunctata
CCTCTATCCGCGGGGCGCGCGCCCGTTACGTTTTTAATGTTTTTACTCACCTTCACGCGCCTTCCGCGCGGATTCTTTTCCGGAGGATTCGAATCTATCTTGAAATTACGAGGCTCGCCGCGCCTACATTTACGCCTTGCCATCAAAATCGATCATTTCATTCTCTCGCGTCGTACACTTGCGTTAGCCAATCACGTAGCCGACTGCAGGCTCTCGCGGAGCGTCGATAGAAGCGGCCGCTAAACTACGATGCATTAACGCTCGCGGTTATCTAGGTTCGTCGATCTATCATTCCTCTAACCGCGTTTTAATCGCGTGCTGTCTCGCTCTCTCTCTCTCTTTCTTCATGCCTCGTTTCCTTCCTTTCCTCTTTAAAGCCCAATCGCTACGTGA
>NW_012077464.1:0-492 GCF_000956235.1 Wasmannia auropunctata
CACCTAGACACTTAATTCCTCGATGGCAAACACGTAGACACTCACTTTCTCGACGACGACCACAAGAGAGTTGTGAGAGAGACGAGAAAGTAGAGAAACAGACGAGAAAGTCGTGAGAGGAACGAGACGACGACGACGACGACGACGATAATATTTTATCACTCCCTCCGTTTATCTCGGAAATCGGTTTCTTTTCGGCGCGCAAACGCTCTCCGCACTTTCAGTTGGACTCGATCGTGTTCGGCCACCTTCTGCATATTTAAACGCAACATTAATACGCGACGCTAATATGCGATCGCACAGAGCAATATATGCTGAGCAAATAATACCGAACATACGGAACCATAGATATATAGATTGCTGATACACGTTACATTTGTGTATCCAATTGAAAATCGCTATTTTGATGAGGAAGAGTCCGCGCATGTGCGCGTTAACTGTCAAGTTAAATTTGATTCAATTTGTTTATGGTCGGTCTCTTATACACATCTC
>NW_012077465.1:0-411 GCF_000956235.1 Wasmannia auropunctata
GTGTGCTCTTCCGATCTATCACAGTCGAATGTGAGGAGAATAATCAATTGTGATTGGTCAATTTCTTTAAGACCTTTATTACTTATGACTCTCCTATTGCAGACCCACATTACGCTCAAATCCGTCCGAGAATCCCTTTGCGATCTATGTGCAATAGCATGATGATGTGAACCGCGCGGGAATTTAGATTTAAATCTCTATGCTACGGAAAACGAGAAATATCAAATTCACGTGAAACGCGATAGAAAAAAAATACGAATGTATATTTTTGGCGAACGGCACGCGGCTGACGAAACGGGTTTCGTTATAAAAGTATAGGAAGATAGAAGTATAAGCCTTTTGTCCACATTATATTGTAAAGTGAAATGTGAAATCGTAAAGAATTGATACTCTGACGACGATGTTATGTAA
>NW_012077466.1:0-615 GCF_000956235.1 Wasmannia auropunctata
ATATCAGAAAATGTTATTAGATTTTGTATTGCTGTTATAATTTCTGAGATATTTGAATTGAAAGTATGTTTGATATAAGAATTTCAGATAATGCTATGGTAGCATCACGACATTTGCGCAATGAAGTAACACGCAGACCACGCGGTCATCATTCTTTTTTATGTATTTGGCGTCGCGCCGCTACTGCGTCGCTTGATTTAAGATAAATTTAGAAATGTTATTAATAATATCGTCACCTAGTTGTCGTTCTTCAGCATGAATCAATTGCAAAGATTTATCAAGGTTCATAAAGATCCTCTCTCTAAATTATCAAACAAGAACGTTGTAGATAAAATTAATTATAATAATTGTGATGCATCCTATGTTAGTCAGACAGGTAGACAATTAAAAACGAGAATAAAAGAACATAAAAATCACATTCGATGGAACACAACCAATCAATCTGTAATTACGGACCACAGGATGCGTCACTACCATGAATTTGATTGGAAGAATATTGAGATTCTGGTTGTTGAAAGAATTATGAATAAGAGATTAATATCAGAGATGATACATGTACACCCACGGTTATCGATTCTGTCCCTCGGAAATTTTCACAAACTCTGAAGTGATCAC
>NW_012077467.1:0-585 GCF_000956235.1 Wasmannia auropunctata
GAGAGTCGGGGGGCAGAGAGAGAGAGAGAGGCATATTTGATCTACCGACCGACCGGAGATGCGACTCTCTCCGCGGAATCGATTCCACTCTGATCGCGGGATCTTCCAGGGCGCATTTCAGATTAACCCACTCGTTCCGATCGTACTCGATCGGATCGCCAGATCGGATTGTAATCGCTCGCATTTTTACGTCGAGTTAAACGTACTCCTCCGCAATACTCCGGAATTGAAAGTTATTACGCGAGGGCGTGGTGTGTGCGTGTGCGACGTGCAAAATGAATTCCACCTCAAAAATCCTTTCCTAATATAGGAATGTAGGACACTAATTTTATTCCGGAATGAATACCGAATTTGTTATGCCATAGTTGAAATCGTTTTCCTTGAACCTCGTTCGGAGGTTTCGGAAAATTTTCTATATATAGCTACTAGCTGGAGTTTAAAAAATTCAATCGTACAAGTAACGTGACATTTTGTCGTGTGTATATATTTCAGTATTTCACGTATAACGATATGTTTAACATTGTCGCTATGCTAATGCGACAACTGACAAGAGCGGGCTGCATTAGATGCAACGTCGAGGAATAT
>NW_012077468.1:0-752 GCF_000956235.1 Wasmannia auropunctata
AAGTTTTACATAGGAACCTATGTCCGGAAACGATCCATGTTGGAAAACAAGGAAAACAAGAGCGATTCACGTTTTTATTGATGAAGGTGTTTATTTACATCATACGATCACCTGATTTCATGTAATGTCCTCTGTTTTCATGCTGCTTAACTGATTCGTCACTTGCCATTAAGGTGGCTAGTACTGCAGTAACAGTATGGCAGAGTACACTTTTTCAGAGTACACCGACATGTTACTTTACGGTGAAGCTCGGCGTAATGGGAGAAAAGCACAACGCTTGTACCACGAGTACTTTCCGAATCGCGTGACTCCATCCCATACAATTTTTGTCAATTGTTGACATGGGTGAAGCACGAGATTTAAAAACGTGAGTGGCTCTTGTTTTCCTTGTAACATGGAAACGGACTGTTTCCGGACATAGGTTTCTATGTAAAACTTTATCTGCTAAGTCCCCTCTACAACCTCTAGAAATGTGTAATAGGAATTCTGGGATACCCTGTGTAATAAAAAATATATTATTTAATATCGTAAAGCATTGATTATGATAAAACTGATAAATATTAATATTAAATAAGGTAAAACTAATGAATTGACTATTTTTAAAATCATATTTTTACTAAAAAAAAAAATTGGAATTCATATTTGCAATATTTCTAAACCTCATGATTTAATTGTAAAATAATAGTGTTTCAAATTATTCATCACGTGTATATATATATATATGTATATATATATATATATATATATATATA
>NW_012077469.1:0-426 GCF_000956235.1 Wasmannia auropunctata
ATTTTTTCTGAGATGAGGTAGATATTAAAGTGCTCTTATTAAGGAAAAACATCATACCTGCCTCACCCTTTTTTTCGAGGGTGACACGCGAAACACGCCTAGCGTCCGGAGACCGGTGGCCTCGAGGTGCCTAATGCATTGCCTCACGATACCTGGTACCACGTCCCACTCACTGGCGAGACATCCTCCGCCACTGTCACTCAGCTCGAGCCCTCCGGAATCGCTTCCTGTAAGAGCACCACCTTTCGATGACAGGGACTCGCAGGAACCTCCCTAATTCAATCAAAGAAAATGTCATTTGTATAAGAGCGTAAATAGATAGAAATAAAAGGTACAAGAGAAAGAACGGAAATTGAGGGTCTGCAGAGAAAGAGAGAGAGAGAGAGAGAGAGAGAGAGAGAGAGAGAGAGAGAGAGAGAGAGAGAG
>NW_012077470.1:0-461 GCF_000956235.1 Wasmannia auropunctata
TCAAGCAGAAGACGGCATACGATAAAAGAAATGGGACCGGAAGTACGGAACGAATCCGCGGGTCGATCGCTGATCTCTCTCTCTCTCTCTCTCTCTCTCTCTCTCTCTCTCTTTCTCTGTGTTGCCAGTTTCATGCCGCCATCTTTTTCTCATGCATCCTCTTTATCTTCCCGTTCGGAGTAGTCGCAACTTTGGGTGGACCGAGAAGAGCAGACACGATTTTGCGACCGTCTTAACGACGGTGGAATGAAGGAGGTGGTGAATTTTAATCAGAAGATCCCCGTCGCCCTAATGGATTGCCAGGCGCGAAGGGACGCCGACTAATCACAATTTGTCGCTCGTTTCGGTAGCGCTGCCCACCCAATTGCCGTAGCTTGCTCTGTTCATAGTCTAAACTCGAATTAATTTTACACAAGTTTATTTCATTTATAGTCGTAATTTTATCGTCATTAAACCAATCG
>NW_012077471.1:0-608 GCF_000956235.1 Wasmannia auropunctata
GACCAATCTCAGTGTGTATCGGTTTTCTACAGTGCCTAATTAACGCGGTTATCACTCTTTCTTCTGACTATTCTTGCTACTTTCATGTCAGAGCTTTAATAGTACTGATTACATTTCCCTATCATTAACTATATATGCATATATAGTATGTGACATCCTATGTGATTGCTGTCAACTATTTTTTTGTGATTCTCACAGGCACCTCTGCATTATGAATATCATCGTGGTATAACAATATAAAAACTTAAGCAAGTCCAATAGCGACATCAACTTCCCTCAGTAAACGATGGCACATCTTATCTAAATCCACGCCCTTGGTCATTATGCTGTGCCATCTAATCTCCCCTTGTATTTATTTGTTACCATTTGAATGCAACTAATGTCTCTAATACTATTTCAGATCATACATGCAGTGCGCATCAATGCAGCGACAGCGCAGACCACTCCACAATGCAGCGCTGTACCCCGGAATCAGTTGACAGGTAATAATACTCTAATATCTACTTTCTTGAGACATTTTCAATCGTACCATTCCTACTTATCACGAGGATAAATAATACTTCTGGTGTTACTTCAGATCCTGCAGTGCGCATCAGCGCAGTGAAGCG
>NW_012077472.1:0-459 GCF_000956235.1 Wasmannia auropunctata
CTGCCTTGCCAGCCCGCTCAGAGATGTGTATAAGAGACAGACGTTATACTCTCCATCTTACTATCGATTTATCGTCATATTTTATATATTTTATATATTTTTTTAATCTCCACACAGCAAACGTTATCAAAATGTACAGCTAGGGATATTCTAATCCTGCGTGTCTCTACATTGAATTGTGCTACGTTAAATATTAATTAATAGAATTTAAAAATAAAAATTTAAAATACAGAAATTTCAGAACAACTAAATGTAGATTAAGGGACGTACCTCAACGTTCACGCCAGGCCGTGGGAATATCTGGGTCCTCTGGACGCTGTCCGGCACATATCGGAAGAATTCGTGATCGTCCTTGTACCATTTAACCGAGTAGAGATTGCTCACACCTAGTATTCGCCACTCGCACCTCAGCTCGATCGAGGTACCCACCTCGGCTTCTTTTGGCATCTTGAACTCCAC
>NW_012077473.1:0-539 GCF_000956235.1 Wasmannia auropunctata
AAATATTGCGTTGTTTAGCAAATATATTCTTATTGTCAGTCATGCTTTTTACAATTGGATGATTTAGCGTTTCTTCATGAGCGACAATGTGGGTGTACTAACAAGACGCAACTGCATCCCAAAAAGCATCATTGGAGAGCAGACATTGACCTCCATTGCCGAAATCGTGTCTCCCGATTATTTCGCCTGCCCGTGCGTGCAACTCGGTTTCATCAAAGACTTTCGTTTTTTTACATGGAGCTGCCTCAAGAGAAGGGTCCCAGATAGCTACTGTCCGACAGGATATGTTCGTGCCAGCACGAGTCCTTCGACTTATGACCTCTTTTTTTCCGAGAGGTCAACAACGTTTTACACTCATAGATATACAATATTACAGATTCACAGTATTCGAAAAGAAACAGACTCGACTGATGAAACAAATCACACGCATTTCGTTCACCTGCAATTATAAATAATCCCTTCACTATTAAATCTATTGTGTCAAATTGAACCTTATTTAAGTCGCTACTGTTCGTACTTAATAAACAGTTATTTTTAAC
>NW_012077474.1:0-478 GCF_000956235.1 Wasmannia auropunctata
CCAGACGTTAACGTAGCGAGCTCATTCATTTATTCTTTTGACTGATTTTAATGACTTCCCATATATATATATATGGATATAAGATAATTAAGAATATGGAAGAGTAAAAAATTGACATTCGTATTCATTAGTTATATAGTTTTTAAAAACGAGTAAAAGCGGAAAAATATCGAGCAAAAAATAAATAGAATTCGGTAGGGCTGGATCTGATTAAATTAACACGGTTCAATTAGGCGTAAGATCGCTTCTGCGCACGAGTCTATCGAAAAAACATACGCGAGATCGATAAAAAATGTATGATAAATACAAACGAAATATTCTCGGCAATAACTTGCGTTCGCAAATACGCGGAATGTTGTTGTTGGAATAATCTCTTCTCCAAGTTCTCAGGGTTTATTGACATCACTCGAGATTGTAGACCAAGATGTCTATGTATATTTGCATATCCGTGCATTCGTATGCCGTCTTCTGCTTGAGA
>NW_012077475.1:0-1935 GCF_000956235.1 Wasmannia auropunctata
CTTTTATATAATATTCCATTCGGTAGTTTCTCCATTTTTATGTTCATTTGGTTAAACTACCACTTTTTTTCTCCCTCTTCATATTTTTTGTCCACAGAGCCTAGTAATTTTTATGTTGCAAGCCCATTTTAGTGTTTGTATAATGCCACTTTTACATAAAACATTCAATAGGAGGGTAAAATGCCAACACAGGGAGAGCTTCGAGCTGCGATGTCCAAAAAATTACAGGAAGCTATTAAACATTCAGATCCAACAGTTGCTGCCGGGAGGAAGTCAGCTATCAAGAGATGGGTGGGAGTCCTTCAAGATAACTTTATGGAGCACATAAAATACTTTAAGGGTGATAAGTTGAAGTTTTTGCACAATGTATTCCAAGATGAAGGTTGCTGGTCAGGTGTAAGGTTGGATAATGCTGCTTTAGGTCAAAGGTTTACTGAAGAAAAAATAGGTGGAATAGATAATCCACTTCGCAAATATGAGATGGCTTGTAGTTACTGTGTAGTGGATACAATTCATCCACTCTTTCAAAAAAGATTTGAATCTTATAGGAACAAGTTTCCTCCTGGTGCATTTGATGGTAAAACTGAAACTGAAATTGGCAAATACGTACGAAACTCGTTACTAGATAGCATAAAGAGGAAAGGTCCTGTATTTGATTTCTGGATCGATAGAGAATCTGGGGAATTAAAGCAGTATGATGCAGTAGAAGGTTTTGACAGTGCTGTAAAACTTGAATGGAGCGAAGGAGTAGAGTATTTTTATAATCATTTAAAAGAAGAAGATAAGGAAAAGAAACTTACAGAAGCTATTCTTGCTCTGTCTCGCGTTCAATCTGTTGAGAAAGATGCTCCTATTTTAGATTTTTGTGTAAATAAGGTAGCTGACAAAGATACTCTTTTGCAGAAATTGTTACAGAAAGATGAAGTAGTATATTCCCTCTTTAATAGGCTGATAGATTCATGTTTTTTTGATACAGTACATGGTTTGGTACAGTGCTGGTGCTATGAAAAAGTTTCAACACTAGGAGATCATTCAAGCAAAATATTCTCACAGCGAGACTATGAGCTTCTTCTTTCCTCACTTTCAAATGTGATGTTAGACAATCCTGAGTTAAATGCTCAAGCTAGATCTCTTATTATGGAGATTTGGCAGTGTAGTAGTTTTAGTGAATACAAAAAGGCTGCCATTATTGATACTTCGAATGGTAGAATTCCTATAAAGGGTGTCTTTGGGGGATTGATAGTTAACTGGAAACGAGAAGATATTTACAAGTCTTATGAGGAAAAAGAAATAGAGAAAAAAGAAATACTGGATATGATATCATTTGCCAAAAATAGCTTTCCTGAAAAGTTTGAGTTCTTTAAAAAATTAATAACAAAAAATCTTAGATTAGCTGGAAGACCAGGTAAAAAAGTAAATGTGGATTACGGTCTATTTGCAGAAGAGTTATTCTCTGAGTTAGAGAAAACAACTTTACCACCTGGTTCTGGAGGTGATGGTCCTTGTAGTAATTTGCGATCACGATCTAAAGCTCATGGTAGTAAGAAAACAACTTTGCCAGTTGATGATAGTCCGCAGTCTGAGCTTGGAACTCCTAGTGCAAGTGGTGTTTCTTCTTATAAGAAAAAAAGCGTCTTTACGCTTAGTGGTAATAAGTAATCCACTTATGAACTCTTGGTGTTTCTGGTCGTAGTAAATAAGGGGTATTTTGTATGAGTAATGGTGATGGGCTTATTAGGAGTTTGGTGGATGGAGATCTTGAAGGATTCAGACAAGGATTTGAATCTTTTTTAGATCAATGTCCATCTTTCTTGCATTATGTGAATGCAGGTCGTTTTCTTCCTGTATTCCTTTTTAGTATGTTTGCTACTGCACATGATGCTAATATCTTAAATGCAAATGAGAGAGTGTATTTTAGATCGGAAGAGCACACGT
>NW_012077476.1:0-782 GCF_000956235.1 Wasmannia auropunctata
TTAAAATATGTATTTTAAACTTGCTTTCGTCTGCCGGAAATTTCGAACAAAATAGATTGTTAATGAACAATGCAAGAAAAGTAAAATAAACGAAAGAAGTCCTACGTCGTTTAAAGTGGCGAGATACTGCGGAGTATTTCAGTGTGACCAACATTACAATCCAATACTAAAGTTGACCAAAAAAATTTAATACCAAAGTTATCAATACACAGGTACCGACTTTAAACTTTCTTTTATCTAGTGATGCACACGATATTCGATATTTCGAGATTCTCATCTCTTATCGGCTCGAAATCGAAACGATACTGAGACGATTTTAATTTAATAAATTTCGATATGAGACAATATTGTCTTTTTCGAGATCGATATTCTCGAGTTAAGAATATCAAAAATATCGAATATCGATTGTACAAATCTATTTTCAGAACAGATAATATTGTATATGTAATAGAAATAATCTTAATTAGGTTTTGTGGCTGAATTTAATACACAATTTTTTTAATTTAAAACATTTATAACGGTAATAGTAATTGTTTATTAATATTAAAATATTAATAATAAAAACATTAATATTAATAGAACGAATATTAATACAATATGGTTTTATTGTTTATTTTACTTATTAATAGAACGAATATTAACACAATATGGTGTTATTGTATTTTACGAATATATTTTAAAAATATCCTGCATTTGCTCATGAATTGAGACATAACAGAGCTGTAGCGGATTCATTATTTAATCTATTACGATGTTTTCTAATAATTAAATCAGCTTTAGAA
>NW_012077477.1:0-2334 GCF_000956235.1 Wasmannia auropunctata
AGATCTTTCCTTTCGTTTTTAACATTTATAGGGATATCATAATTTTATATTTATATACAATATATATAAGCAATATAATATATAAGTCAAAGATAACAATTAAAATGCTAATAAAATAACCGTTTTGATGAAACACTGCACTGATCTTTCTCTCGCATTGATAATTTTACCAATCTTTCGATTTTTCGATATCTTTCGATATATAAATTTTCTATTTGGTATTTCTTTAAATCCAATATTATAAACATTTTTTAGGCCTTTACTTCTTTTACAGATTTGTTGTGTATACTTTTAAAACCTTTGAATCTTTCATTCCTAAATTTTAAATTCTCTCTTTTAATTTTTTGAATTTTTAATACATTTAATCTTTGAATATCTAATATTTTACAATTAGTTTATTAAATACGCAAGAGATATTCTTTAAGATTTTGGAAGATTTAATCTTTTTAAATCTTTCGCGTGTGCAAAAATCCTTAAATCTTTTAAACTTTTCTGAAATTTTTAAATATTTATAATTTTTGAAAAATGAATTTCTTTAAATGTTTAATTTTTTGTTCTGAAATCTTAGAATTTGTAATTCTCACAAATAAAATGTTTTGCGGTTTCATAGCTTTAGATATTCAAACTCGCGGGATTAAATCATAGATTCTAATTGTATACTATTCGGATCTTTATATTTATACATCCTCACAAATATTTAAATCATGTTCTAAAACCTTTAAAAAAACTCTTGCATTCATCGAAAAGACCAATTTTGCTAAATACAGATCTGAAAGTAATTTTGTTGGCACAAACAAATAGAGAAGAAACAAACATAGAGAAAAGCGCCACGTACTAATAATATTTTTAAATTTCAACTATAGTAAATTGCCAACATCTAGCCTCGGCCGTATGTGGCATTTTTCTATATTTATTTGTAATATACATTATGCGCGGCCTTATTAAAATTATTGTTGTTATTCGTTGGATCGTCAAAATAATTTTGTTAGAAACTCAAAAATTATAAAAATTGCTATAAAACGTTTCAATAATTTAGCAATCAGTTTGAATTTCCACAATTTAATAAAATTATTTTTATCTATATCTAGCAAAATTTTTAGACCTTACAACAAAATCATTCTTTCCATGTTATTGAAATTTTAAATATGAATAGATGATAAAAGCAAAACTAAAGAACAAGCGATGTAACGATAGTCGAAGGTCGATTAGGATAAATAACACTTCTGAAATATCATATCAAATTGTCACGCTTGATTCTTGTCTTTGTAGATACATACAATTTCAGTCATTTTTATTAAGATCAGACATCACTTTCGCAAAAAAACGTCATTATTATTAAGTGACAAGTATAACAATCATTTGCAATAATTATTATTTCATATACGTTTATATTACTCGCGGGTTATATAGAACTACTTGATTAACAAGTTATTAAAAGATTCGCATAGAACTACGAATAGTGTTTCAAACATAAAAGCGCATGCTAAAGAGAGTAATAACCAAATTAATATTAAACATTCAAACCAATATTTTGAAAATCATTGATAATTATTTATATAGTGCAATAAGTGTATTAAAATATGATAATATTTATAATAATATTTGCTCTTAATATTGCATTAATAAATTTCCTAGAAATAATTTTCATCTTACAATTAAAAAATTGATTAAATTTGTAGAATTAAAAAGTATAGAAACAAAAAAATATAATGGAAATAAAAAATATAGATGCATTTACGTAACGAAACATTATTACGAAATAGTGAGAAAAAGAATTTTGTCTGCAGAATTTTTTGCAAATTTATACATTTATGGAACATAAATGTTTATATTTTTTTATTACTCTCTAATATTTAACTTAGATTGCTCTGCAATTTTATGTTAGGAACAATATGATCTAATATTATCTGTATCGTAAGTTATCCTAATGCTATGTATATCCTGCTTTAATTGTTCATCCATATTACACTTTGTACTTTTATTTTCATTGCAAAATATACAATATTAAAAAAACATTTACATAAACATAATAAATGTATGAGTGATTGATTACTTTCCAATGCACATAATGCAGACTGGGACTATATGGTAAGTTCAACAAGATCCAAACTTCATTAAAAATTTAAATTAAAAATCGAGAGAAAGAAAATTATATATACATTTATACACATATATATATATATATATATATATATATATATATATTCCCGCAAATTAATCTCCTCTGCATAAATGTTCTTCAACGACTAGAAATACGTAAATTGTCACTCCAGACATCACCACAAAAATTTGAATAATTATTAGCAATGCGTTTACCTCGACGATGTCGCGGTC
>NW_012077478.1:0-536 GCF_000956235.1 Wasmannia auropunctata
TATACGGAGTTTCGAATTTTTTTTTTAGTAGAACAAACACGATAGCCTCGACACACTTTTTCCAACTGAAAAGAAGTTCTTCAATTTCCTTCTTAAAAGATTCAGAAGTTTTATTTCGGTATTTATTTTAGAAGGAAATTTAATCGAAAAAAAAACCGTCAAATCTTTTATATCGATCTATCATTTTTAAAAAGTTATTATTAAGAATAATCGGAGTCATATTTTATCGTATCTACAAAAGAATATCGCGCCTAATCATTGTGTGTGTTTGCAGATTTAATCAATGCTACGACCTTGGCACAATGCAAGAAAGGAGTATACATCGTTAATGTCGCACGTGGCGGCATTGTTGATGAGGAGGCTCTTTTGAATTCATTGAAATCCGGCCACTGCGGCGGAGCAGCTTTGGACGTTTTCGTGGAGGAGCCGCCGAAGAATCCGATCACTTTAGAGCTCATTAAACATCCGAAAGTCGTCCCGACCCCTCATCTCGGTATGTATAACACTTTATTCAACTTATATTCGCAAATATAATA
>NW_012077479.1:0-2400 GCF_000956235.1 Wasmannia auropunctata
AACTACATCGATTGTTAAGAAACAATGAGTCTTATATAATTTTAGTTGTCACGGCTTTCAGAGCAACATAAAAAATTTAATTTATTACGGTACTAACATGCGTAAGTGTAAAATAAAAAAGAATAAGTGATAAATTATTTCTATTTCTAATCGAAGATTAAATTATGCTTTTATAGTCTTTCAAATTGAAAAAGCGTACATTGTTTGCTCATGTTCATTATATATTCAAGTATAAGTGACTTATTCAGAGACTGAATTAAAATGACTATGTCAAGAACTAGAGAGATAATGAAAATCAATTTCCATAATGATATTCACATGAAAAATTTCCAGAAGTGAATCTTAAGAAATTTATACAAGTGTACTAGCTACATTTTTGTATAGCGTATGATTAGATGTTTATGTCGTAAGCGAAATGAGATTTTTCCTTTTTCTTTTATTGACAAATTATATTGCGTTGTTATGATTTACAATACAAAAATGAAATTATTACTCAAAAATATAAAGGAGTGTTTAGGAAATCACGAAAATAAACATCTAATAAAAAAATTATTCGTTAAAGTAGAGCAATTAACGAATATAGAAGAATAATAATTACCCCCATAACATTTTCTGCAAAAATTGACCATAAATTATATTTGCAAATGAAAAACATACTGTTCCCAATTCTGTCACTTCTGTCAATATACAATAATCGGCAGAATATACATGCAGGATGGCAGCTATCAGTAGCAACGTATCAGTACTGAACGTTTTGTTGATAGATTGATGGAAATACCAAACAGTTTTGCCATTGCAAACAGCTGCGTTAGTAAATGTCTTGCAAAAATGCAAAATGTATGTTTTACAGTAAACGGATTCTGAGTTTGTTGTGTCAATCTGTCGTCGCATTGTTATTGTCAGATCTTCTCTGGCATTGTCAATTTTATTGTAGAATATTTTTTTTAGATTTGGTTCATATTGGAGACTAACTGAGGACACAATAGTATGAAGTTGGCCTCCCCTTCATAAAATATAGCTTTCCAGATTGCGTAAGTCAATCAATTATTAATACTTTAATTAATTTATTAATTTTGATTACAAGTAGTTAAAAAACAAAATTTAAACGATGTACTCTCAGAAACATATCTTTAGCAAATACAAATTATTATTCTTGCAAAACTATGTAAAATGTGTTTTTATTTGCACTAAAAAATTAGCACCTTATTAACGTATAATAATTATATTTTATGGAAATATTTCTGAGAACGAAACTTTTGAGAAAAAACTATTGGCAAAGTTAACCAACCAAGGTTCCCATGCATCAGCTGCTGTTGGTAATATTGCTCGATATATTGGCGGCCAAAATTCATTTACAAAATTTACGACAATTTCATCTGAAATTAAAAATGTAAGAATGTATTCTAGATAACAAATTAATAGATATAAGAATAAATATAAGTAGATAATATAAAATGTAATTATAGTTACAAGATAATGACCTTTGTTTTATATTTGCAAAAATAGGCACAATAAATAGAAATTGAGTTAGAAAAAGTGATAAAATATGACTCTAATTTATAAAGCATTTTTAACTCTTTTAAAACTTTGCTTTTAAATCAGTAATTGATTTTTTTTTATTATCATTATTTGCAATATTAAGTTATCCTGGAATTCCTTTGACATTTTAAAAAGACAGAATAAAATTTAAGTTAAATTTATAAATTATAATATGTAGATATTTATTTGTATATTACAGCATTTATTAATGTATTACTATTTTTAATGTTTGTGAACAAATCTGTAATACGAAATACAGATTATTAATTTGTAATTAAATAATCCCAAACACTTTTATTAAAATAATGGGATTTACATAGATTTTAAATATTAAATATATTTACATAAATATACATACATATCTTCTCTCAGTAAATTTGATGCGTCCTTAAAAAATTAGCAATAAAATAAAGTTATATTTAAATTAATTTTATACTTACTTAATTCTTTGCCCTCTAATATATCGTCGAAATATATTTCAAACTTGCTAATTGTCGGTATAACACGGAAACGTTCTACAATCCATGTATCGTTTATTACATGCCCTGTTAAGTCCCATGTTGTTCTGGCATCATCGGCTGTCGTATTATAAGTACCTTTTACATACATTACAATACAATATTATTAGTATATATTTAAAGAAATTTTTGAATGAAATATTCTTAAAACTGCAGTATTTTAAAAATTATTTGTATATTGTTTATTTAAGAATAAAACTAAATTATGAAACAACATAATATATTTAACTTATAATTATAAATTTTGTAGAGAAATAGATTTTAAATAACAGAGTTAGGTTTAAATATATAATATAGTATACAAATGTCTTTATATAGGTATGAGATCGGAAGAGCACACGTC
>NW_012077480.1:0-553 GCF_000956235.1 Wasmannia auropunctata
GTGCTCTTCCGATCTGTTAAAAAATAATATTTTGTTTATAATAGTAACAAATTATTTTGTATCATCGTAGTAACATTTAGTCGAACGTATCGGACTAAATATTTTGGTAAAATGAAACAAATTTTTCAACAAATTTTTTTTCTTAGTGTAAAAAAGAAATAATTCAGGGCTCTCTGTTCGATAGAATCGAAGAAAATTGTTTCTCAGCAAGTACAAATTTGCTAGCGTTTGGCTTTGTTCTTTAATGTCTGTTGAGAAATCGTGTCTTATAGATTTATCTCGGACAAGTACGTATCAAGCGCGCGAAAGCGTGATGTAACAGCTGATTTTCAGGCAGAAGACAATCTCGCGGGATAAACGTGCCAAGGACTTTATTAGATCGCCAGACAAAGGGGGTTGAAGCCGCTTTAGTATTCTTCGCGGAGGCTAAGAGAAATCTGGACTAATTAAAGCAAAACGCGCGTGCGCGTCGACGAACGGTTTAATTGTACTTTTCTTCTTTCCACCAGCTGCCGCATACCTGCAGCCTGCCGACGCGAAGTCGGCCCCTATA
>NW_012077481.1:0-711 GCF_000956235.1 Wasmannia auropunctata
TCAGAGAGCGCTAGAGCTCCAATGTTGTCGTTGAATACAGTAGTATCAGCTAAGTTTTCGAGTCCTAACTCCGTCAGGAATCCTTGGAGATATATGCACTCCTTAACGGCCTCAGACATCGCCATGTACTCGGCTTCGGTTGTGGAAAGGGCCACGGTGCGCTGCTTCTTGCACTCCCAAGAAATCGGGGCACTACTGAGCACAAACGTGTATCCGGTGTAGGACTTGCGATCGTCCGGACAACTGCCCCAATCAGCGTCCGCAAATCCGTTTAGGGATTTATTATTATGAGCATAAGTCAAACCTAGATTGATCGTCTTCTTTAGATATCGAAGTACTCTCTTCGCGGCGTTCCACTGAGCTCTGCCGCCGCAGTTGTTGTATTGGCTCAATCGATTAACTGCGTAGCTTATGTCGGGTCTTGTACCTACCGCGATGTAATTTAGCGCTCCGACTAATTCCCGATACGGTAATCTAGTTTCTTCTTCCGTAAGCGGTTCCCCAGTGAGAAACAATTTGTCGACCCGACGTCGATTCGACGTCGAAAAGTGGGTTCGAAATGAGATCGAAATTGACATCGACATCGATGTCTTTTTGACTCCCACGTCGACCTCCTGTCGATTCAAACTGCGAAATCGATTTGACATTGATCATAAATCAAAAATCCTGTCCAAGGAGAACAGAAAGATCAAAAATGACATAAAAATAAGA
>NW_012077482.1:0-579 GCF_000956235.1 Wasmannia auropunctata
TATTGTAACATTATGTATATATGTTTTATAAAAGAAAAGAAAACTCAGTTTAAAAATGCTGTTGGAGGAATCCGCTCACGCAAGCATACCTATATATAGTTTCACGTAAACTAATTTTGAAGCTTTCTCTCCTCTCTCTCTCTCTCTCTCTCTCTCTCTCTTAAACTCAGACTGTTGTGTAAAATATTATTCAAAGCAATGGTGAAAGGACGACGGAGCGTGCGAGGGGTAACAACGAATCGGGCGAAAGGAATAGGGGTGAGACGTAGGTAGCGGGAATACATCCCAACGGCCACCGTTTCCACCCCTGTTACGGCCCTCGTCGCGCTAGGCAAGCCGGAGTTGTCTATCCCGTCGCTAACTTCATTTAAGTTTTGATCCTTTTACAGGGTACTCCATGCTAACTTTCCATATCGCGCATTGAAGGAGACACTTTAAAATCTCGAACGGAAAAGACTATTGAACTCAAGGCAAGGCGTGGTCGCCACATCGCTGATCGCGATGTTTTCTGGACAGAGGCTGTTAGGGGAGGAACAAAAGGAATGAAAGAGTGAAAGAAATGAGAGAGAGAGAGAGAGA
>NW_012077483.1:0-586 GCF_000956235.1 Wasmannia auropunctata
CATTAATCCTCCCTCGATCTGCCGACGATTCGGCTGCCACTGGTTTTCATAATGTGCAACCGGTGATCTGTCCATTAGGCAACGCGGAAGAAAGAGCGGAGACGCCATTGAATTCATTTGCAAAACAAAACGGGAAAAGGTTAATGAAGAGCAAAGTTGACTTCCATCTTTCCACGCCTAGCCTTCCCTACGGCCCCTATCTCGCCGCATGATGACCATGCACGTGAAAGGTGCTTTATTCCGCGCCACGTCCGGGGCTATTTGCCGGCAAGTTTCCATTTACGGAATCTAATAGTACAAGCCCTCTAGAAAGTCTCGCGTTTCGCTTAACCCCCAGGTTACCCCGATAAGGCGCAGTAATATTGACTTCAGTGATAATTAACCTTGCCCTCCGAGCAATATTTAAAAGGGACATTCACTTGCTCATACATATAAATATATTCTGTCATATATATTATATGCAGTAAAAAACATTTTATATTTATGCTAGAAACGGTCTATTATTCCTTGTTAAAATTTTGTGTTGACATTTTCAACATATTCGAGTGTTAATTTAATATAATAGATAGGAAGAGCGGAAGAGCAC
>NW_012077484.1:0-995 GCF_000956235.1 Wasmannia auropunctata
TCAACAAAATTGTTTAATCCTAGTTCCAACCAGAATAACAAGCTTACAGAACAATAATCTTTTTGATTTTTTCGTTTCAGATATCCTCAAGCGGCGAAATCACCGGGGCCAGCCACCTACTTTTTTTTGAGGCGCTTACTTGAGTACAATAAAACTGTAACAAAAAATTAAAGAAAAAAAAATTTTTGTGTGCACTTTTAGATACAATTAATAATATATTAAATCATCAAACCGATTGAATTTTTTTCCCCCTAAAAAAAAATTTCTGAAAAAAGTATAAAAAAACGTACAAGTTACCAGACTACTACTTTAAAAAAGTAAGTTTTTTAAACCATTTTTTGTCTTTTTTGGTTGATTCGTAAGTGTTTACAGAATGCAATGTAATGATAATATTTTTTTTTCTGTTCGTTTCACACACAAATTTTATAGTATTTAATTTTTTCTTTGAGCATAAACAAATGGCAGTCATTTTTTAATGTATATGAAAAATATTGTTTTGAATTTTAAATCAACGCGTATCCTAACTTATACCTAGCTTTGTTAAAAATTTGTAATAAAAAGTGCTGCCTGGATATATGATCTACGTACTGGTATCGATAAAAAAAAACAAAGAAATATATTTGTGACATTTGTGATCAATCGATTTGATCTCATACGTAGATTCAACAAATACAGCCAAAGAAGATCTAAAAAACTATTTGCTTTGATTTGATGTGTAAAATTAAGAATTGTTATATTTGATTGTCAAAAAAATCCATGAAAATTATTTGATTTGATATGATAATAATAATAATAATTTTCTCTTATATTGTTCTAAATATGATTTAAGGATGTATGTGATGTATCTCAAAACATTACAAAAAATATAAAAATTTTACAGATTGTTCTGTTAATACATCTGAGTAACTATGCAAAATTTGAGCAGGATTCTCTTATTGGTTTAAAAGTTATTTAATTTTTAATCGAAGATTGATTCTTATATAAAATCGCGTCTT
>NW_012077484.1:8142-8894 GCF_000956235.1 Wasmannia auropunctata
TTTGATAAACCGTTTAACCATCCAAAAGTATATGCAGCAAAAGTTTAATGCCATTGTCTTTCCAAAATATTTTTAAGTTTCATAAAACAGGCTTAAAGTGACTAAAATGACCAATGGGATCACAGTGAAACTTGGCGTGCCTGGATTATATTAATATTTAATTGATAAGATAGAAGAAGTATATAAAATGCGAACACGCCAAGTTTTTGCTTTACTGTGATCCCATCTTTAATTTTTATTATTGATGCGTTACTTTTACTTATTACGTAACAAGTAGAGTAATAAATAACACACTGTTAAATATGGAAGAAATAGCTGTAATCCATTTCCTTGAATTAAATAATATTTTGTTATTTTCAACTTCAATGTGTGTCAGTACATATTATTTTACGTATATGAGCACAAAACATGTGATTAAAAAAACAACCATTTAATTAATTTTATCTGATCAACCCATGTTTGTGTTTAAATTGCTTCATATTAACTATGTATTTAGTAATTATAAACTAAATTTGAATCAAATTTTACAAATTTCTTGAGCTCAATTGTTTAACTCCATTGTTTTTGTTGGCGGTCGACGACTGGTCGATGATACGACCCGCATATAAAGATGGCGCTGTGAAAGAGTAGTCCCTCTATGGCTGCGTTCTGTTTGGCGCTTACAGCTGGTTACAGGGCTCACAAAATCATTTCATCCTTGTTGTTTATCAAAT
Source organism: Wasmannia auropunctata (assembly GCF_000956235.1). Lineage (NCBI taxonomy): Eukaryota > Metazoa > Arthropoda > Insecta > Hymenoptera > Formicidae > Wasmannia > Wasmannia auropunctata. Next base: position 8,856 of record NW_012077484.1, read on the forward strand.
ATTAAACAAAGACAAATGATGCTTATAAGCGCTGTAAGC
>NW_012077485.1:0-620 GCF_000956235.1 Wasmannia auropunctata
CTCATGATATTAAAATTAAGAGTTGTGTAGATATTGCCTTTCTAGAACTTTAAAAAATATATACATGTTTATTATCTAATTATATTAACTTGCAGAATGCAATTAAAGTGCATGTTTAGATAGTCGAAGTATTTCTCCATTTTGTCCTTAAATCGATGTCCAATCATCACTGACGCGATACTGTAGATAGAACTTTGATAATTCGATTAAAAGACAACTACTATATAAGTCAAGCAAGAGCGAACGGTAGGAAAAATACACTGTCAAAGTAGGACTTCAGTAGGCACATAACAGTCGCCTTGCGATTCTATATCGAGAGGCACAATGGCTGACTGTGTCACTAATTTGTTGAATTACATCTGGAATGTGCACAGGTGTGTAGTCTTTTCGCTTTCTTTTCTGAGTTTACGCAAACAAGTCACTTTACATCTTTACATTATTACGATAGTTTTCGTTTGCACGCGTCCTTATACTATACTTCGTATAAAACAGTAATTTGACATCATTGCAAAATCCTCAACTTGCTGTTTAGTTGATTTGATGATTTCACACGATAGAAAGGCATTTAATTATAACGGTAGAACCTGTCTCTTATACACATCTCTGAGCGGGCTGGCAAG
>NW_012077486.1:0-1600 GCF_000956235.1 Wasmannia auropunctata
TAATAAAGATCCCTCACATTCGGTTCCATACTGTTTGCTTAAAGCGAATTCTTCCCAAGGAAACCGACAACGGTCAATTTCGTTGAGTCAAGGTATTTTGTTGATTGATAGCCGTTATTATATTTAAGAATTTACCTTATCGCGTGTTCACAAAACGAAGAAATCGTGGAGTCCACCGGACGTAACAGTACAAACAATTAATATATACATACTTGTATATATTTTTAGTTATATATCCTTACAGAAAAAGTATTTTGGAAGTCAATATTATCATATATGTATAAGTACTATTTCATACTTTGAATATTCATATTGAAAGATGTATGGATTTAAAATAAAATAATAAATGAGAAAACAACGTTTAATTAATTAATTATTTAATACACATTTTTATTTATATATATGTACAATGTCGAGTATAACATATGCATTAATATTATATTTTCCTTGGTAAAGTATTCATAATTGCAATTCTTTTAGCATTTCCTAATTCGACTGCATTATCATGTAAAATAGATCTTGTTTCTTCTTTATTTGTACATATACCCATCAATTATATCGTTTTGCAAAATACAAATGTTGTGTAATACGCAACAAGCTAAAATAAACTCTGGAATTTTTTTTATATCTGTTAAAGGTAAACAGTCTAAGAAAATCCTAAAACGCATTTTCAGATAACCTATTGCCCGTTCAATTGTCATTCGCGTAGATGATAGACAGTAGTTAAAATTTTTTTGTGCATGTGTCAAATAACCATTATGTCTAAAAGGTACCATAACATGCGGATGGATACCATACGTAGTACCTCCAATAATATGAGAATTGTCAGGAAAATAGGTTTCAGGTAATTGAAGAAAATCTGCTACCGGTGAGTTTCGAAAAACTCTTGCATCGTACACGGATCCTACATGCCCGGCATAACAATGAGTGAATAATCCACGTGACTCACAGACAACTTGTACATTCATTGAATGAAAACCTTTTCTGTTTATGTACGAATCTGGATCTTCTTTTGCAGCACGAATCTTTATATGAGTTCCGTCAATAGCACCTATCACGTTTGGAAAATCATTAATTTGTTCAAATTCCCTCATTACTTTTGTGGCAACTGCACCTTTGGGCCATTGAATAAATTGAGGAGCAATGCAATGTAGAGCATACGTTACTCGTCTTAATTCTCTGAATGCAGTTGCTTTTCCAATGCCGAATTTCGTTGATACAGACCTGAAGACAATAATATTGTTACGCCCGTGTCTACGCCCGTGTCGTTCGATGTACCAGCGAGCCGGTCCAGCTGTCGAATGATTCCTTGACGACGCGCTGTCGCCTGTCAAACAGACGACATATCAGATTTGGAGACGAGCCGTCGACTCGTTCGGACGTGCTTTACTCTGCTCTATCTATTCGCTGCGTTATTTGTTCACAGTCATTACAATAAAGCGTGTTCCTTGTTTTCTTAATTTGGTGTTCCTTTTATTTCTCCCGCGGCCTTCCGGTGCGCGTGCGCGAACGCGAGTGCGGAAGCGCGTACATTACGCGAGCGAGTGCGTGAACGCGACATTCACCGCCCCGGGCGTAACATTTTGGGGGCTCGTCCGGA
>NW_012077487.1:0-638 GCF_000956235.1 Wasmannia auropunctata
ATTTACTTGCATTTAAATGAGCAATTTTTTTCATTTTTTTCTTTTCCCTTCTCCCACTTCTCTCTCTCTCTCTCTCTCTCTCTCTCTTCCCCTGTCTCGTCGCGCCTCTGCTTGGCCGCCCACCTCTTACTTGGATTCCAGTCCAGACAAACAGGCTTGCTCTCTCACAGTCCGCGCGTTTCGCCAAGCAAGCACAACCCGCGCGAGGGTATTTGCGTATCCCGGCAACCCCCCGACTCCGGGGTTTCGGGCTCGGTTCTGGCTCTCTGCTCCGGGTCGGTCGGTCTCTCGCCGTTGTGTACTACGCGACAACTGCTAAGTGCTGCAGCAATCCTGGCATCGACGTCTCTTACACGGAATTACTGTTAAGCGTGCGCCGCTTCGCGCGTTTCCGCCCTAAACTGATTAGTCCCCACGATTCAACGTAGTATCTCTCTGCCGTACCGTGCGGCGCGCCGTGAGGGGCAGGAGAATTTCACGAGGGCGCCTGAGAAGCTCGTCGCTGGTCAGGAACGCCAGAAGACGGAGGGGTGTCAGCGACTCGCCGTTCAACATCGGGCACGTCGACTCGAGGAATTTTGGAATTTAAGCGAGAGTTACGGGAATCATAGTGGCACTTGTTACGCTACGATGTTTCG
>NW_012077488.1:0-638 GCF_000956235.1 Wasmannia auropunctata
ATCGTTTAATAGTTTAACGTGACGGACTTTAGGTGAGGTTGAAAGATTTCGATGAAAGGAAGAAGAGAACTCTGGAATCGTGACGACAAGAATAAAACTTGGGTCGTACACGAACTACGTGAGCGGGCATAACGATGATGTGATTTATAGAAAAATACGAAAAAAGGGTCGCAATACATTTTTCTTCTTGACAATAATACTTAGATTTTGTAATTTTTCTCTGTCACGTGTATATACGCGTCTCATGCATATTTCTCAACATATACGATAATTAATTATGAATAAGCATTAAATTTTAATTATATTAAAATCAGAAATGGTTATCGGCAAAGAAAATTATACAAATTATGAGAATGCATTAAATTTTAAATATATTAGAGCCGGAATGGTTATTCATGAGAGAAGAAAATTATATAAACGAATAATTTAACGATCAAAGTAAAATAGGATAAATCCTTTCGCTGCAATAATCAATAGATATAACTAATCCATGAATTTAATAAATCAATTTTAAAGAGTTTCAATATTCCATATCTAAAAATTTTAAGATAAAAATTTTTGTACATTAACAATAAGATAACTGGAGCTTGACCGTGAAGGAACGTCATACTTCTGTCTCTTATACACATCTCTGAGCG
>NW_012077489.1:0-651 GCF_000956235.1 Wasmannia auropunctata
CCGCTCAGAGATGTGTATAAGAGACAGGATATATTTTATATCTCTGACGTTGAGAAATCTTTTTCTTTAAATAATTATTTTTCTTTTTGATAAGAAATTATAATTTCGCTTGAAGGTTTCATTAGATAAAAAAAGAATCAGGGATATAGGTATACAAAAGCCCATCCTTGTATCTAACGATTGATCTCGCACGCGAGCCAACTTACCTACGATCTCCCGTTGACTTTTGTGGAACGCTAAACCTTCTTTTTGTCACGAAGATATGTCGCGTAGAAAATGCAATACGCGATCGTTCACGGCAAAAATATGGCGTTCTATTTCTTTTATGAATGATTTCCTACGTATTTCCCTGCTACACAAGAAAAATAGAAAAATAGAAATAATCCTCCATATATTCCTGTCTACATCGTCCGAATTTTCCATCATCGCGCGCGTCGCAAAGCTCATTTTTTATCGACAGTTTAATGCGTTTACGTGGTAGTTTCGTTATTCTTTTCAAAAGTTATTCACAATCAATCATATAATTTTTTTAGAAATACAGTTGTCGCTTAAAAATCAAATTTGTAAAAAATGTACTTTTTTTCTCGCGAGTGACAATCGATTAAATCTCTTCTGCAAATAAGAATCGATCATGGGACTTTTACGTGAGAG
>NW_012077490.1:0-650 GCF_000956235.1 Wasmannia auropunctata
CCCCCCCCTCCATCCCTCGAAGGTAGCAGTACGCGCCAATGTATTTGCAGAGTGCAAATTGTACGTGGAGCACATAAAGACGAAGGTTACGGAGTGAGGGCATTATTCGATTCGGGATCGCGATAAGCGCTTCCGGGATTATTTTCGCCCGATAAGAACCCGATCTAATGAGGAGAGATTGCTGAAGGAGCTCCATCGTGTCTGCCGAAATTGTGTAAGCGGAGATACGATTATACGGTGTAACGCTTTGCGACGGCAAACGTTATACTGTTATAATCGTATTACCGCTTGAAATACACATCCCGCCGAATTTGATCCGCAAACGAAAATTACGAAAATTAAATTAACGAAAAATAATTTTAGGCATTAATAATCAAGGATTATATTACGTTTCTTAAATCCTGAGGAGAGGTGAAGGAATTCAATAAAGAGGAAAAAATTCCGACTATTCTCTTAGAATAATTTTCTAACTTTGTAATAGCTATGCTAAAATCATATACCTAAATATACATATATACCTAACTTACAATTTATTTTTGCCAAAAATAGACAAGTTCCTTTAATCGTGAAATGCTACACGTGGTATTATGATAATTTAAAATTTTGCGGGAATAAGGAAAGAAATTTGAAAGAGATCGGAAGAGCACACG
>NW_012077491.1:0-719 GCF_000956235.1 Wasmannia auropunctata
ACTGAAAACTCCAATCTAAAACTAAAGAAATAGCTGCATTGTCTGTATTTCGTCTCCAATATTTAATTCTCTTTCAACATTATATGTATATTATCTATCTTTAATGTTAATGAGTCAGACCTATGATTACGTTTTCCTTGACTCATATTGATAATAAAAAAAAAAATTCGCTTGATTTATCGAAAGCGCGATAAAGTGCAATTATCGGGTCTTAGCCCATTGCATTAACGGGAAGAAAATGTTTGCTGTTTGTTTAGCTGTACTGTAGTTTTTTTTTGTTAACTCATAACGATGATTCAATTCATACATTTATTAATTTGATTTGTTTACTATTGTAAGAATAAGATTTATATTATAATTTGTATAAATAATTTCAATTAAAAATTATTTATATAAATTTTTTAAATGCATAGTTCATTACACGAGTTCTAAAAACAACATAGAGAAAACACATTAATTTACGATTCGTATCTTTTTTTCACCTACATAATTTTTTATAACCATATTAAATTATATCTATTGAAAAATATGGAGTTGTTATCTTTTCTTATTTTTAAATGTGCAAACAGATAGATTTTAAAAACCAACATAAACACTACACATACGCACACACATGCACACTATAATCATTGAGAAATTGTTTTTATCAAACTGTCTGATTTAAACTCTCCAGACAATTCAAAGCTGTCGAATTATAAATAATCTCTGCAACTTTATAA
>NW_012077492.1:0-681 GCF_000956235.1 Wasmannia auropunctata
CATACGATATATACGAGATGGTAATCGCTCTAAAGGGCGAGCACATTCTTCATTTTTAATCCGAGGTGCGCAAAAAGCGGACAGAGGTATTAGGTTAGAGTTGATTTTCGAACAGGAAGTCGCCGCGGCGCGTCGTGCGTAAAGTTGACCGCGCGACTTTTTGATTTCCCGTCGCTGCTCGTCACGCCGCGGATATTGTATAACGTTGATGATATGAGTTATGTTTTCACGTTGTTCTTTCGTCTCGATGTAATAAAGTTGGCGCCGTGTGCGATTAACGTCGGGAGTGCCGTGCACAACTTGTCGGGCGACCGTCGTCCTTTACTAATTAGTGCTCGCGCGCGATCGCAATTACCCGTGTGTGTATTGTGCGAGTGAGGCGAGAGATGAGGAGCGGACCTAGGAGGCGTCAGGCGACAGCGGGGCAACCACAAGGTAAATTATCTATCTGGATTTAATAGATTTGAATTTTTTGTAGAGATAAATAAGGAGAACTTCTTGTACTTGTGAATATAAATTTCTATGTTTGCGGCAGGAAGTTGCTTGTCACAAAATTATATAATTATATAATTATTTTGTTACATATCTATCTGAGAAACAAATAACAAATTAAGATGCATTCGATAATTATTTTATGACATATATATTAATTATTTCTGGCGTTATTCGGAAGAGCACACG
>NW_012077493.1:0-760 GCF_000956235.1 Wasmannia auropunctata
CTCTGCGTATAAGGATCGTATCTCACTCCGAATTTTCTCGGTATGCTTTGAGCAAATTTTCTAAAAATTAAAATTTTTAAAAATTCATTATTTTTTTCGTTTAACATTAACGATTCCTTTCGCGTTTATTTGGAACGGTTACTCAAATTGTGAATTTGCATAATAACTACAAACAAAAGTGCAACATATTTTATACATAACGTGCGTCATATTTGACGTGCGATACGCGTTATATTTTGCACAAAGTGCGTTACATCTTTGCGTCAAATGCTAATATTACATACAATGTAAAGAAAACAAGTGTTGACCTGGGGCAAGATAGATAAGAATGAGTTTGTTCGACACATTTATTATTATCCCTGTACTTACGTCATCTTTTCTTTTGCGTCCTCAAAGTCTTCGGCAACAAAGTATACGGGCTGATATTCCGTTATCGGATATTTTTGCAACGCAGTCTTTGGTGGGTCAAAAGGTCGAAGCTCCGGCTTGCCGCTTAAACAATATTCTAATTCGCCAAAAGATGAGAGTAAACCAGCACCATATGCCTTTAATTCTCCATTTTGTCGGCATATTCCGAATTCCACCGTAAACCAGAAACACTATAAAAACAAGTTTAATTATGAGTGAACTTAATTTAATATTTATTTTTACTATTTATAATTACTATTTATTTTTTATTTTTCTAAGTAATAGAATTTTTTTATTTTATTTTCCTATTGTTAATAAACTCTGATATTATTAAAAACTACATAGATTAATA
>NW_012077494.1:0-985 GCF_000956235.1 Wasmannia auropunctata
TCCCTATTAGTCAAATCAAATAAGACTTATATATGGTCAAAATTAGGTAATTCTAATCAATTAAGTCATATCGCCTACAAGGTTAAAATTAGATAATGCAACCAGGACACATTTCCTTCAAATGGAACTCTAATTTTGACTCTAAAATTGAATCGACTTTGAAGGCACATCTTTAATCAAAATTTGATCATTTATAACTTAATGTATAACTATTAAGTCACTAAACTTTGAAGGCATTTTATAGATTTAAATAACGTAATTTTCGACTTGTACATAAGACTTCAAAAGTTATTTGACTTTTAAAACATTTTTTATGTCAAAAGTTAAATCTTCACTTAATTAAGGCAATCTGACTGTGATTTGGACAAGATGCCCTGCGTTGCTGCTTGGGAACTCCAGTCTCTTCAACGAGAATGAGAGTTTCCGATCCAAACTCACCATACTTCCAAACAGCTCGTATTAATTTTAATTCATCAACCAAAAATGAGTTACGCTTTATATAAACTCGCTTTCCCTTGTAGTAAGTGTGGTGAACTCCAAAATTTAATTTCTTAAATAAATTGTTCACAGTATTTTTTACATCACCGGTGAAATTTAATTTCTGAAGTAATATTTTGCATTCCTGATATTCCCAGAATTCCTTCCATATATCTCCTCTTTCACGTCTTCCATCTTCAGTACGCAAGTCATTAAAGAAAGAGATTTTTTCATTCTCAAATAGGTGGAGTGCTTCTCTTATATTCAGTGTCTCAGATTCGGCAGAGTATATTTTAACTGAGTCCTAGAAAGTGAAATTGACAGTGGATAAAAAGTTGAACTAATTTTTTTATTAAAAAAACATAGAGTGAGAATTAGAATGTAACGATCATGCGCCTCGAGAATCGCATTGTTCCCGGCAAAGGACAACCGGATGTTGCTCGACTGAACACTCGTTGGACGAAAAACGGCGCGAAGTGCTCGTTACCCTTTTACATTTAAATCATAT
>NW_012077495.1:0-730 GCF_000956235.1 Wasmannia auropunctata
ATATAAAAATATTTTTTATTAATTTACATCGATATTATTTGTATCACAAAAAACACAATCAAATTCAAAGTTCATAGTTGAATTTAATATAAATATTTTTTTCGCAGAATATTTGTAAAAATCTAACTTGATATAACTTATATATTAGTATAAAATAATGCTTACCCGTGATGCTCTGGAAATCGGTGGGAAGACAAAAGCATTGAAAGATGCATAATAATAAAAATAACACAAATCGATGGACATTAATCTGCATCATTCAAATTAGCGTCGGCTCCGGCTTTTGTTATACAAGTCACGCCAACGTGACGACGAGATTTTAGCAAAGACCACCTCGACAACTAGAGAACGCACAATGACTTCGAAATATGGAAAACCGTCACTTATATACTATCTACACACGCCTGTACTGTACGGAACCACGCAAACGTTCCTTCAAACTGGATATCTTCCATTAGGCGCTCGCGTGGCACGCACGTTTCTTACGTGTATAAAAATAATTAAATAAAAAATGTTGCTACAGCAATTATTATATTTTTACTATTATCATTCGCGTAGAAAAAGTTAATTATTTAATATTGCATTAATATATCGCGGCATCGCTGCAATAGTGTCATATCTCGAAAATTGACAATTTTGAGTTATTCATCACCAGATAAAAGTACACGCCAAAATTCATCTTTTCCAATAAATAACTCAAAATTGTCATTTTTCAGATCGGAAGAGCACA
>NW_012077496.1:0-912 GCF_000956235.1 Wasmannia auropunctata
AAAAAAAACTCGTACAAAAGCGTGATGAAATGCAAAAACACGAAATCATTGGAGAGTACATAAGGTGAAAAAGTGGTTTGGAAAAAAGATCATGTGCGCTCGCACGTTTTTGTCGAGTCAGTGAATATTTTCTGAGAAATTGCAAATTTTCGCAGTATCGAGTAATATTATAAAATGAATATACATATCATACATATCATATTTCTCGCGAACTGATTTGATCTTCCGAGAATGAGAGAAGCGCCAGTGCAGTATATACAGTAGAAAAGAAATAGGAGGAATAAATGTCTTATCGATAAAAAAAAGAGAAGAAATTAGGTAGCCGACGCTGCGAAGATACAGTTGTTTACATCGAAATGCTTTTAAATCCGAAGGGCGGAAGCAGTCCTCGTGATTCTCAGGATTTGACGTACAAATGCATGGCCGTCATCCCCTCCTACCGCCAATAAACAGATGGGATGTAAAAGTAGGTGACTCGCCGATCCACTCAGACCGACCACTTTCATCTCTTCGACACATACACAAGAGTCGCTAACATCCACGTGTCCGCTTCTGAGCATCTTGTGCCCGCAAATAACTCTTAGTTGTTAGTCTTGGTACCTACACGCGAATAAGAGGAAAAAGAGAGAAGAACAACGCGTTTCTCGCTTAGCTTAACCACATGCTTAGTACGAATATTTGCTTAGCCTTAGCATTGTGTTTAATTAAACATTCTCGAAGATTTGATTTATACAGTAACCCGTCTCTCCACCGTTATTATTTATAATTAATTTAAAATAATATTTTAAATGTAAAAGAAAGATATAGAAATATATTAATATGAATTTTGATGTATTATATCATATTAACAAGCTCCGAATTTTGTTTCATTTTGTATTGTATATTTTTTGTCTAAATATTTATCGCTCAATA
>NW_012077497.1:0-821 GCF_000956235.1 Wasmannia auropunctata
CGATGCAAATTATCTCGTTAAGTTTGCAAAACAAGACGACTAATGAAAATACTTAATGTGAAAATCAGCCAAGTGTTACATATTCTTCGAGTTTCCGAAATTTTGTCACGCTCAAATATAGACGGACGCGCGTGTAGTTAAACGTTTTATGATCTCTTATTTTTACATCTGACAAATGCACTCGATCCATGGGATCAGATGTGACGAATATCGCCTTCGCTCTCACTCAGTGAAAAATATATTTATAATGAGGTTGAAGCGTGAAATCAATCCATACTGAAATTTCAGAACGCGCTGTCTGCGGCCGCTTGATTTAAAGGGACGAAAATCTCCCGGTCTCACGTCAATCGCGTCTCGATCGCAAATAAAAGTCGCCAAGTTAAGTGGCACTCGTTCGTCTCGAAACTGGTCTCCGAGCACATCGCCGCGATAAATTTAATGCGGCCGCGCGAAATAATTTACGACGCGGCCCGAAATATAGCGGACCGATCGAGCTAATCGTCTCGCGCGTTCTTCGTGGAATGGTATTAATGCTCGCGCGCACACGGAGGCGCCGAAGATGCGTTCGTTGATGCAGGTACGACGACTGAATGATGGATGGACGGTGTGCACGTCCGGTAAGACCGTCCGTCCGTCCGTCCGTCCGCTCGTCCACAGCCACCTGTACGCACGGCACGGTACGGCACGGCACGCACGACGCACGCACGGCGTCGAGAACGCGCGCGCGAGAGACCGCACGCGCATACATACCCACACACATACACATAAAGCATACATACACACGCACGCGCCACACATCATACACACACACACACACACAC
>NW_012077498.1:0-3602 GCF_000956235.1 Wasmannia auropunctata
GTGCACTACAATAAATTTTACTGCGAAATCTTATTGCAATGCACAGTAAAATTTACCTAAATACTATATTGTCCCATAATTAACATGATTTGCAGGGTAAATTAAAAAAAAAATTCTCTCCGTGTAGATACAGACTTTTTGACTATCACCGTATCATTGTTGTATATTAATTTTATGATATAGTACGGTTTGCAAATCAAAATTTTGATAGAATTCTATGCTAGATACATTATATAGATATATAGATATAGCATATGCCAAGATTAAAGTCATCGAAAGTGCTTCTCCTGAATAATTACCTAATCTTTAATTGAATGTAACATCAGTTTAATTAACTTTTTTAATGTACTTTCTTTGACCTTATCGTTAAATATTTTTCTTCAAAAAGAAAATTAATATGACAAGACAGAAAAATAAATTTGTATTATATGTTTTTACACTGTATTATATTAAATTAAAATATTAATGTTACATATTCTCTCTGTAATAATTATTGTCACATGTTCCAAGCTTTAGATGTACAAATTTGGTAATACATAATGTATTAACGAGGATAAATATCATAGAAACTTTTTTCAAAGCTTTTAAAAATGTTTTTAATATTTACATACAAAGTCTTCTTTCTATAGTCTAAAAGTAACTATAAAATTGAAAAGCTAAAATTAAGGTTAAAATTGAGCGCATTATAATTAATATTAATTTTCAGAATTGTTATATTAATATTTTTTTTTATTTTTGTAAAACCTGGTGTATTCTTCTGTATTACTATTTACGCAGACGAAGTTGTTCCGTTCTAAGAAATTTAGTTCTTTCCTTGAAATTATGTTTCCTCAGAAAGAATTATGCGAAACGTCGTTAAGTAAGAAAATGCCGTTGAAACGTACTGTAAAATCAATGAAATTTTATAATGGTAAAACTAGTTTGATGATGCTTAATATTAAATTTATTGTCATTGTGTACAAAACTAGAAAAAAAGTAAAATTAAATACAAAGTATGTATGTATTATAATTGATGGTACAATCAGAAAAAGGCAATTTCTTACGTTAAATAATTTGTATCTTCTCTTTTGATTTATAGATGATGTTTAAAAATTTGGCATAGGGCGTTTTTGGAATTAATTTAATTATAGAACAAAAAGATATTTTAATTATAAATTTTTGTCCTTTTTACATTAATAACATTTAAATAAAAAGTAAATTATTTGAAAATTATGTATAGTAAATAAATTTAATTTTTTAAGTTTAAATCTTTTTCTTATAAAATGCATCTTCTTATTCACATTTTAATAAAACTTTATTTCATAAAACAAAATTGGTTGCGTACATATAATGATTGTAAAAATTATTCAAATTATTAATATTAATGAAATAAAGTATTATTAATTTTAATTTTTTAAAGCTATTTTTATTACGTGGTTTTACACACGCATGTATATTGTTTTATAACATAAAGTTTTATTTTATATTTTTAGAGTATGTTTTTTGGAAATCACTTTTTTTATTGTACCATAAATTACGTTATATTCTGTATGGAATTAGTGATTGATTGGGATATTGCAAGGCATTCTCTTACAGAAGCATAATGCTGAAAGGTTAAAGCTTTTAGTAAACCAGGAACAGATATAACTACAGCTCGTTGGCATCGGAGCAAAGTATATAACATAATTTTTCGCGATTTGATGTTTTGATTGTACCACAATGAATTATAGGCTGCCTCAGCAATATTAGAACTCTGAAATATATATTTAAAAATACATATTTTTATCTATTATAATGTTCAGTTTTAGATATTTTTTTTTATTCAGACGTACTGTTCTCATTAAATGATCAGCTGGCCAAGCGCACAGAAGTACTTTTGTTAATGATGTAGAACATACGATTATATATTGAATTTTTACGGACGGCGGAAAATTCTATTTAAAAGATTTTATTTGAGAAACAGAAATTATTTAAGTTAGTGTTGCTTAATATTGCGATAAACGGTATAAATATACACACACTGAGAAACGTAACGCCGCCAAAAACTAGCGCTACAGTACTAACACCAAGCGATGATAACACTACGTGTGCGATAGAACTACTCATTTCTTTCGCATATCTGTCAGAATTGAGAATAATTTTGCGATTAATTAATTAACATGAAGGATAAATATTGTAATAAAAAAATAATGATAATTTTATCGAGCACCAACATCCGCTTGGACCGTATTTTTCGTTTCTTAATTTGTATGATAATTTTATATTATTAATACTAAAATTAGAACATGTTGCGGGGCCCTGTTTGTTAAGATAAAAATAAAAAAAAAATAATAACTTTTAGAGATCGATGACAAAAAGGAAGGCGATTTCGATAGAAATTTGATACAACTGATCAGTTCCAATGCTAATCTGTATTTTTTATATACCTTAGAGTTTCTTGATGCTCTTGTATACATGTTTTCCAGTCAGAATACTTGGTGATCGAACGGAATTTGTTGGTCAAAATTTCAAAGCGAGCCGTTGTAAACCACAGTAGAAGGGCGAGGAAAACATTAGCGCTCACTTGACAATATACCTGATACATACCAAGTGCTTGATGAAAATAGATTATCGCCGTCATTGGTTGATAGTCAACGCGGAAAGGATATTCTATTTCTAGCGGAAACATGCGGGATCGAATTAATGGTACCACAAGGGAACCAGCTAAGGATGCAGCAGTTAATGCCAATGTAGTTCCGTAAAATAAAATATATTTGTTAATGAATTGTTGAAATACGTCCTTTTCTTCAGCGTTTGCTTGCTCATAATAATCTTCCATTTTGCAAATTACATTCTGTAAATTTATTAAGATTTTATTTAATTTATACAACATAAATATTATTAATACATCACATAATTTAATATTGTGCGAAAAAATATTTAATTATAATTTATATACATATATATATATATATATATATATATATAAATATATATAATTATCTGTTTAATGTTATATATATAATATTGTTTATTTAATGTTATGTATGTAAATAAGATGTATTATTATCTGGAAATCTCTTTTTATATGTATTTTATGTCTGTACTTGATAAGTATATAGACTTTTTTTATATCTAAGTTCAAAATTCTTTTGTTTTTTTTTGTTATTATATTTAATTCTTTATAAAAAAAATTAATTCGTTCTTTGTCTTCTAAAATCGTATTTGTTAGTAGGAGATATTACATAGAGAATTTATAGAGCATTTCAAATTAAAAATTCAACTATAATATGTAGCTCGGTGACGGAATTGTGGAAAACCACGCTTATAAGTGCGATCGCAATATATGTATATCTAAGCTTATTTACTATTATATTATTTGGATTGTTTTATAGAAAATAATATGTTGCTTGCGAGGGATCAATCACTATGGCAATTAGTGTACATTTCTTTAGAAAATATATTGCGGCGGTACAGTATTTGTAATAAGCTATCAATATCACTCCAAATCCAAGTGTGTATATGTAAATCTGTAGTCACTTTTTATACATTTATACGCGTATTATATTTTTACACATTTCATCTGTGTTTTACACAGTTAAATGTATATTTTTACACGTTTAATTTTACAATAATATGTGTAA
>NW_012077499.1:0-977 GCF_000956235.1 Wasmannia auropunctata
AAATTTAAATGAGCGATCGATAAAACTCCCTGTATAACGTAATTTCAACAGCAAGCAGCAGTTCGAAAGTGACACAAGTGTAACGCGAAACCGGCTGCTAGTACCGGTGCGATACGAGCTCCAAGTAAAAAAACGGAAAACGACCTTGCCACTTCAATTTCACGGTACACACGCAAAAGTGTAATTTTTTAACGCACCCGGCCGCGTCGGAAATTCTCTGTGAAAAGCTTCGCCGCAAATGTGCCGCGATATACGCGGGGTCCTTCCTTTGTTACGGCCATTCGGCGTATCGCCGAAGTTCGTCCTCTTTTTCGCGCTGTTTGTTCCAAACCGCGCGAAATGGGCTAACTATGGTCGTCCAAGAAAGGAAAGTTCTTATCTTCACTACTTTCTTCTTCTTATTTTGCAACAGACAAAGAGGAAGAAGAAAGAAGGAAAGGACAGAGAGCGGTTGTAGAGGCGTTCGCCTATCAAATTAAATTAACCTTCCCTAACCCGTGTGTCTCTAGTGCTGGCTGCTTGACCCTCGCGACCCTTTCCCCGATCTCTGCGAAATAATTCAATTCTACACTGCGTCGCTTATGGGGACTATCTTGCTGTTACATTGGCGGTAATGGTGGTTATCCGCTGTCTCGTACACCACGCACCGTCCCGAAGAATGTGGTAGATACGTGATGCCGATAAGGGATGTAATTAGTAGCAGCGTAAGTAGTATTGATATCGTGGAAAGTGACGGAAAAAAATTTCTATTTAACCGCAATATCATTTAAATAGTTCCATCTTAATATTATTCTGTTTTAAGAAACAAAATTTGAATCGTATATATCTTTAAGGCAGTAAAATTCAACTAGTACGATTAAAATATCATTTAATAATATAATTTTAATTGTAATGTTATATTACATAATTGTAATGTTATGCTTATAAAATTTTGTATCGCTTTTTGTAATGTTTTATGAACCTGTCTCTTATACACA